>NW_024584132.1:0-1226 GCF_018398535.1 Haplochromis burtoni
GAATAGGTAGATATCTTCAGCGTCCTCGATCGACAGTCCCGCCAGGCACACGACCCTCCAATTCTGCCACCCGTCCGTCGTGTATCCGGCAGGGAAAGTCCCTCCAGGACACTCAGGCTCACCCGAGCCCAGACTTCTCGTTGAGAAAAGGGTGTCAATTGCATTCAGGGACATGTTGATCAAATCCATAATCCTTCTTTTAGTTTTTAGAGAACAGACTGTGAGAGACTGTTCCAGGGAAAGTAATACAAAAAACACAAGACTAGACAAGGACACAAGAGGCTAAACAGGGAAGCTAAGAGAGGAGGAGGAGGAGGAGGAGAAAAGTGCGACCGCCTTCGTCAAGAGCCAGAGCAGAGAACTCCCCTTGTTATCCCACATGTCTGTATTGTCACAGTCTCCCTCTGATCATTATCATGCTGACTCAAAGCTTTGTGTTTTTCTGCTCCGTGGTTTCCTTAGATGTGTCTACTCTGATTCCTCGTTCCTGCAGGAGCTTTTGGTCTCTTGTTATTCCTGTGAATAATCAGCATTGAAGCAGGTTTTTGAGTTCAATTCTTCTCTCCTGCGTCCTGCGTTTGGGTCCACTTCCTGCCAACCACACAACTGAAACAAGAATGTTTACCAGCAGAAACGGATCAGTCAGGGGAAACACTAAAGTGAAACGACTGGTTAGTAAATCAAATAAAGCAGGAAGAAAGGAAAATATGACCTGGACATCAGCTCTGTGTAAAAGTGACGAGGTACACCTTTTTCTAATTCAGCTTCCAAGCAGACAGACCTCATCGTAATTTTCAACGTGGTCATGAAGAATAATTCTCCAGTTTTCTGAAGATTTTTTGTTCAGAAAGTGTTTTTGTTTTGACTTTGATTTTTTTCAGCAACTTAACAGTGAATAATTAATTATCCATTAAATAATTTCCCCTAGAGATCAATAAAGTATTCTGATCCATCCATTTTCAGCTTATCCAGTTCAGTGATGCAGGGAAGCTGGAGCCTGATGAAATATGAGCTCCACCTGAAAGTGAAGATGCTGCTACTAGTGTGTAAAGCAGGAGGAAGTGAGAGAAGTTCAAATCCAGATCAGAGAGGAGGAGCAGAGATTCAGGGAGGAGCTGAGCTGTTACTGAACTAGAAGAGAGAGAAACCTCCACATTCAACAGAGTTCAACACAAACCATAAACTTTACCTTCATTCAACATGTTGTCTTTGGACTATTTTGCACT
>NW_024584132.1:1251-17826 GCF_018398535.1 Haplochromis burtoni
AAGAGACGACATCCAAGTCTACTTCCTCATGAATCAGGATGTCCAGTCCTCATTAGTGCCTTTGTTCAACTATCTGTGGGAAGTTAAAGATTGGCTATTACAAAACTCTCTAACCCTAAATGAAAATAAAACGGAAATTACATTTTTTGACAGTCCCATTCCCCTGGACCAGCTAACTAATACACTGGGGTCCTATGCCAGCCATCTCTCTTATACCGTTAGAAATCTTGGAGTGGTCCTGGACAGCTCACTCAAGTTAGACAAACAAGTTGCCTCAGTTGTGAAAACGAGTTTTTACCAGCTACGTCAAATCTCCAAGGCAAAGCCCTATATTCCACATAAAGACCTTGAAAAGCTTATCATGCCTTCATTACTTCGAGACTAGACTATTGCAATTCTCTGTACATGGGCCTCCAATTCTCTCTCCTCCAGCGTTTGCAATTAGTTCAAAATGGCGCAGCACGCCACTTAACTGGCACCAGAAGGCATGATCATATCACCGCAGTTCTAGCCAATCTACACTGGCTCCCTGTTAAATACCTATCGTTTTTAAAATCCTTTTGTATACTTTAAAAATTTAAATAACCTTGGCGCCCAGTTACCTAACAGACCTTCTCGACGTGTATAGAGAGCTCAGATCCTCTAACCAACTGCTCTTAGTGCAACAGGCCCCGACGAAAGACTAGAGGGGACCGAGCTTTTGCAATTGCCGCACCCTAAACTCTGGAATAATCGATGTCACGTGTCAGATCCATTCAATCGTTAAATCACGCTTAAAAACTCACCTGTTCCATCTAGCTTTTGAAGCAAATTAGTTTGGACTTCCTCCCGGTCTGCAGTTTGTGCGTGTAACTGTCACTGTAACTGTAACTGTTGTAACTGGTTTTGTTGCCATTTGTTGTAATCCGCTTTGCTGCCTTGTGTGAAGCACTTTGTTGGACACTGTCCTTTTTACATGTGCTATAGAAATAAAGATTGATTGATTTACCTTAACCTTTAAGCCTACAGGTTAAATGTTTAACATGGTGATTCTCATATATAAAAACATTCCAGCGTAGTGTATCTGTATATATGATTATATTGTCCCGGGTCATTTGACCCAGCGCTTTGTGTTTATTATTATGATCTAGTTTATTCTGATTATGTGTTTGGGTTTAGACTTAGTTTTTAGGGTTTTGGTTCTGTGCTTCCTCTTTTTAGTGTCTGCCGTGTGTTCCTTCTGTTCTCTGTCTGCACCGTGTCTCTGAGTCCAGTCTATGCATTTCCTGTTTTACTTTGAAGGTCCGTGTCTGATGTCAATGTGTTCAGATTTGAACACATGTTTGCAAAATGTCTCATGCTTTCATGAACATAATACATGAAAGTTACAGTTCAGTACAGATAGATTTATAGTGTTTATAGGTATACATGTCATCCAAAAATCCAAAAACACCCTGAGCTCTTCATCAATTATAATTTCCAAGAATAGTTCAACACTATCCTCCCAGACAGTCTCAAACCTGTCCTACAGCAGCAGTCAGAGGAGCAGAACTCTTTCACATGATGTTGACACTGAAATCTCTTTTTCCCCTGATAGCGGAATATAGTGAAAAGACTTGATCTCCTGCAAATATTCATTGCAGAGAAGTAGATAAAAGTTAGAGAAAAATAATAATAAGTTAGAATAAATAATTATTACAGGAGAACAAAGTTGAAACAAGCTGTGGGAGATAATCAGTGCAATTTGGAACCAGGTGCTCCACTGGAAAAGTATTTTTACCACCAGTTTATAACATAACTGCCTTTGAAAGCTCAACGCCAAAGAAGGTTTATAAGGCAAATAAAATCTTCACAATGTAAAGAGAACCCAAGAGAATAAGTCCTTATGGCACAAACGCTTTTAAAAAAATGAATAATAACTTTTATTTGTATGAAACTGTAATCCTAGTATAACAGACCTTTGTACTGTTTGTGATGTTGGTTATAACAAAGTGTGTGAAGCACAGGAGGAGGAGTGACTGAGAGCAGAGAGGAGGAGC
Source organism: Haplochromis burtoni (assembly GCF_018398535.1). Taxonomy (NCBI): domain Eukaryota; kingdom Metazoa; phylum Chordata; class Actinopteri; order Cichliformes; family Cichlidae; genus Haplochromis; species Haplochromis burtoni. The sequence goes on from NW_024584132.1 coordinate 3,270, forward strand.
AGAGATTCAGGGAGGAGCTGAGCTGTTACTGAACTATAGAAGAGAGAAAAACCTCCACATTCAACAGAGTTCAACACAAAACAAACTTTATGTTCCTCAACATGCTGTCATTACATCACTGTGTGTTTCCTTACTGGCTTCTCTTCCTGTTAACAGGTGAGTTCATATTTAATAACTCTCTCGGCTGTGTGTGAGACAGTAGGACTTTTCCATGTTCTGACTGAGTATTTTCTGTCTGCAGGTGTGATCTGTGAGGAGCTCACAGCACTCGACACTCAGAAATCCAGTTTAGAACAAAGCACTGTGACTCTGTCTTGCAGGTACTCTAAACCTGTTGTTGGCACCTATTATTTCTTTTGGTATCAACAATATCCAGGAAAACCACCAAAGTTCCTGATCTCTCACTCAGACAAAGGACAGCTGACATCAGATCCAGTCTCTAGACTTTCTGTTAAAGTGAACGAAACCCTGATGAGTCTTCAGATCTCCTCTGCTGCAGTGTCTGACTCTGCTGTGTACTACTGTGCTCTGCAGCCCACAGTGACAGGAAACAGCAAAACTCTGTACAAAAACCTTTGGAGCAAAGACAACAGAATACTCCACAACATCCACTAGAGGGAGCCACACACTGTTACACCTCTGAGATGAACATTAAAATGATGATCTCAAGAGGTAACTGGTCCCGCCTACTGAATCTCAGCCAACCAAGGACATTATTTTACTTCTGTATGTGGTCATAGATATAATCACCAGCGTTTTCTACACCACATCATGCCAATAATAAACATGACTGAACTCACCCCCCCCCTCCTTTCTTCAAATAAAAGTGAAGTCAAACGTTTGTGTTGCTAAAATTCTTGTTTTGCTGCTATCATATTAAAGACTTTAATAAAAGTTTCTAGAGGTCATCCAAGGTCAACCGGACAAAATTAAACAAAATTGATGTAAAACATTTGAGCTGCTTTTGTTTGAAAGATATTAATAAAAGATTAAAGGCCGAAAACATCATGGCTAACGCCATAACTGCATTAACGCAGCAAATCCCCATTAGCGAGGTAACGCGGATCGCCCCCGTGTGAGGACTGTATCAACACATCATAGTAACAAGATTAACGCTCACAGCAACTTTAGAATGACAGCAGCACATACGTTTGATTTGAAAAAGGTGTGTGTGTGGTGGGGCAACTTCACTCTGGTCAATAACAATTCTCATTCTTTGGAGAAGTCATAGTAGTATTATTTGTAACTTTCTTAGTATTTCCAGGAGGTGAGTTCTTCCTTCCCACTGTTGCCAAGTGGTTGCTCAGCTGGTGGAGTTTTCCTTTAATGCTGTTGAGTCTTTAGGACATTAAACACCTTGGGGTGTTTTTTTTTTTTTGATTTGGTGCTTTATAACAGAGTTAAACTAAATATTCAGATTGAAGGAGCAGGGAATTGCACCATCAGCCCTCCAGTTACTAGACTAACTTCCTCCCTAATACACACACTTCAGCCTGACTTACAGGCATGGGGTTAATGTCTGTGTATTTTTAGGCTGAAACTGATGAGGACTTCAAGCCTTCAAAGTTGTGTTCAGAGCACAGACATAAATCAGTCCAATGTAAAAACAACAGAGAGCTCAGAATAGGAAACAAGGAAAAGATGACACTGAGATCCGGTTAATGTGAGGCAGTCAGTACTTTGTACAGTACTGTGTGAAAGTCTTGAGCCACCCCTCACTGATTTATATTTACAGCATGAATCATCTGTGGACTGAAGCAGCACAGAGCTGAAATATGAGCTCCACCTGAAAGTGAAGATGCTGCTACTAGTGTGTAAAGCAGGAGGAAGTGAGAGAAGTTCAAATCCAGATCAGAGAGGAGGAGGAGAGATTCAGGGAGGAGCTGAGCTGTTACTGAACTAGAAGAGAGAGAAACCTCCACATTCAACAGAGTTCAACACAAACCATAAACTTTACCTTCATTCAACATGTTGTCTTTGGACTATTTTGCACTTTCTTTACTGATTCTCACCATTCTAACAGGTACGTTACAATCTGTGTGTTTAAAGAAACACATTTGAATTGTGATGATTTATAAAAGAATAAAACATGTTTCTGTTCCTTTAGGTGTCAGCTGTGAAGATCTCACTCCAACCAACAAAGAAGTGTTCAGTGTAGAAGGCAGCACTGCTACTCTGTCCTATAGATTATCCAGAAAAGCAGCTGGAAATGATTATTTCTTCTGGTATCGACAATATCCTGGAAAACCACCAGAGTTCATGATCTCTCACTCTGCATCAGGAGTAATAGGAATAGAAAAAATCTTTGGATTGAAAATTGAAGTGGGAAAAAAACAGTTCAACATGAGCATCTCCTCTGCTGCAGTGTCTGACTCTGCTGTGTACTACTGTGCTGTGAAGCCCACAGTGACAGGAAACAGCAAAACTCTGTACAAAAACCTTTGGAGCAAAGACAACAGAATACTCCACAACATCCACTAGAGGGAGCCACACACTGTTAAACCTCTGATTCTTGTGTCATTGGACTGATGACAAAGACAACAGAGAAATGAAGCAGTAAAGATCAGAGACAGAGACAGAGCTGCTGTGGAAGCACAAACTGTTTGATTGGCTGAGCTATTAAACTGGCCCCGCCCACTGAAGTTGAGCTCATCCAATGACATTATTTGTTGGTCATTGTGCTGCAGTGGAAGAACATTGTTCATGTGCTGTCTGTCTGGCTTTAATAACTCCAAAGACATGTTGCTGCACCTCTTTTTGCTTCTATCTCACATTATAGGTGAGTTTAAGAACAGGGATTAAAGTTTAGTTGAAGCTGCTGCATTAAGCAGATATACAGACTGCATTTCACTACTTTTCTTCTTTCTTTTTCCAGGACTAACAGCTGGAGACTCAATCACTCCTCAACAACCTGAAGTCACTGAAACAGAAGGAGAATCTGTCACACTCACATGTAGCTATGAGACAAGTAAGTGATGCTTGGCTTTATTGGTACAGACATGATTCTGACCTTCAGGCTCCTCAGTTTATACTCTGGAAAAGAGGAAAGGGGGGGACATCTGAATATATTCCTGATAAACGATATGGATCCCAAACATCAGATAAATCAACTAATCTGACCATAGCAGCCCTAACCCTGGCAGACACAGCTCTCTACTACTGTGCTCTACAAACACAGTGATACAAAGTGTAGAAGAGGCTGTACAAAAACCTGAACACAGATATCTGACTACTCTTCAAAGAGGAGGGAAGTGGTATTCAAAGCACAGCTTCATATCAGATGGATTCTGCTAATTCCTGTTTTATCAGAGTCACTGTGGTTACAGCTGCTAATGAAACACTGTGGGAGGATTCACATGAGCAGCAAATCCACATCAACCACAAACCAACTGCAGGAACGTTCAGACACAATAAAAACTGTCAAACATCAAAAGCTGCTCATTTACACTATTTTATATTTAGTGGATGAGGACATGCAGAAATGCAGCAGAAGCAAAATAAACAGAGTAACAGAGGTTTATCTCTTTAAGGTAAAATCTCTCACATGAAGCTAAAAGTCCAGCTCAGTTTTTATTCTTTTGCAGAATTTATGTTGTATAAAGTAAAAACAGTAAGAACTCTTTGTTCTCATATTTAGATAAAATTCAAATTTCAAGCTAACAGCTGTTTGAGAATCACCTTACTGATGTAGAAATATTTTATTATGTCAAACTGTTATCTTTTGCATTTTTTATAGATTCAACCAACAAAAATTGAATATTTGTCTTTTTTGTGACACAGTCGAATAAATAAGATTCCAAATATACAACATAAAACTGGTTATTTGCTAGTTTTCTGTTCTGTGTAGAAAACACTGGTTCATGCCCCCAACATGTCCGGCTGGATAACCACTGCTCATCTACAATCACGATGAACACCGGTGTACCACAAGGCTGTGTGATGAGCCCTTTCCTCTACTCCCTCTTCACCCACGACTGCAGACCTGCTGATGGTTCCAACACCATCATTAAGTTTGCAGATGACACCACGGTGATTGGCCTCATCAGTGACAACGATGAGGCCGCCTACAGGGAGGAGGTGGATCGTCTGGCTGAGTGGTGCGACAGAAACAACCTGCTGCTTAACACCGAGAAGACCAAGGAGCTCATCGTGGACTACAGGAGGAATGCTGACCCACATCCACCCATCCACATTAAGGGGACGGCTGTGGAGCGTGTGAGCAGCTTCAAGTTCCTGGGAGTCCACATCTCCGAGGATCTCACCTGGACGACCAACTGCTCCAAGCTGGTCAAGAAGGCTCACCAGCGCCTCTTCTTCTTGAGGACTCTGAGGAAGAACCACCTGTCCTCAGACATCCTGGTGAACTTCTATCGCTGCACCATCGAGAGCATCCTGACCAACTGTATAACAGTCTGGTACGGGAACTGCTCTGCCTCGGACCGGAAGGCGTTGCAGAGGGTCGTGAAAACTGCCCAGCGCATCGCCGGAGCACCACTTCCTGCCATAAAAGACATCTACAGGAAGCGGTGTCTGAAAAGGGCTGGGAAAATCATCAAAGACCCCAGTCACCCATCACATGGACTCTTCACCCTCCTGCCCTCTGGGAGGCGCCACAGGAGCCTCCGGACTAAGACCACCAGGTACCGGAACAGCTTCTTCCCCACAGCTGTCAGACTCCTGAACTCTGCCTCCTGACATCTGACCCACGTTAAACTCATGGACTGAACATACACACACCCACAATGGACAACTGTACCCTCAAACACACAATAATAACATGGACTGAACCACCACTCACAACCACCAGCACTTTATATAGCCTCTGTAGAAACTATCTACACCCTCACTTATCTTAACTGCACTACTGTATAGCTCTGTGTAAATAATCATTCTGTACATTCGATAATCTTTAATCCTACAACTGTTTACAACTTGCATAGTTCCCATTTCTGTATAGCTGTATATCTCAGATTCTGTAAAGTTATTTATTTCATATTCTGTATAGTTTTTCATATTTATATCCTGTTCATATCCTGTACATAGCTTGTACTCACTACAGCCTGTACATACTTATAGTTATAGAATATTCACAACATACTTCATACCGTGTACATTATAACATACCATAATAGACCCATTTCTGTAATATACTCACATATCTATATTATTGCTAATATATATTGTAATATATCTATATCACTAAAGCACTTCTGGATGGATGCAAACTGCATTTCGTTGCCCTGTACCTGTGCATGTGCAATGACAATAAAGTTGAATTCTATTCTATTCTATTCTATTCTATTCTATTCTATTCTATTCTATTCTATTCTATTCTATTCTAAACTATGTGTTGAGTAGTAATTTCATGCTTGAAGGATTCATTACTCAGTGTTTAGAGTCTTAACAATCAAAAACATTCCCCTGAAAATGATCAGGTACAAGGACTGGACTGAAAATGAGTGAACAAGCAGCCAATGCAAGGAAAACTTTGAAAGACCTTCAGGAAGCTGGAGAATGATTTCTACCCAGTAATGCACATCACTCAATAACTTCATCATGACTGAGTCTAAAGAAACGCCTGTGATATCTAACAGAGCTGATACTGAACTCTGTATTTATTTTTTCACTCCTACAGATTTATAACTTGCCAAGTATGAGAAATTTAGGAAGAGCTACCACCAGCTGATGCTTTACATCCACAAACAGTGGAAAAGGATTTTTCTAATCAGGCTTTGATATGATAAACTTGTGTTAGGTTGTTGAAACCAATCAGCTACAAATGAACCTTTAAAGTCCAGTGTTGATGCTGGCTGGTTTACACGTGTACTTCTGCTGTTTAATACATGAGTGAGATTATTCTACATTCTGCTAAACATTTCAAATATTCAAAGCTCTTTATTTACAGGCTCCACAGAAACCAGGGCCAAGCCTATCCAGAAGAAGCAGCCTTTGGAGGAGGAGCTACAGCAGTGAACATGAAAGGCTTCATGTAGGAGCTGAAGAGCTGCTGTGTTCTCTCTATTGTTCATTCAGTCCAAGAGGAAATCATGTTGCTGCTTTTCATTTGGATGATGATAGTCTCCTTTCAGACTGGTGAGTCATCAAAAGATGGAGTGAGATGTAAAAGGAGATGATGGACATGAAAATATCTGGATGTTGTTTGAATTGATTCACTTTTTATAAACTAAGTTTAAAGATGCAGAAACATGATGGTGAAATATGTCTTTGTTGTTTTCAGGATCCTCTGAGGATTTACTGACACCATCTAAAGATGTAGTGATGAGTTTGGAAGGAGACACTGTGACTCTCTCCTGCAACTATTCAGGCTCTGTCAGGAACCTCTACTGGTACCATCAGAAGTCCGGTTCACGTCCACAGCTTGTTATGGCAGATATTCAAAGCAAACAGAAAAGCTGAAGTTTATACATGACAAAGAAAAACAGGAGTTTCATCTGGAGATCTCCTCTGCTGCAGTGTCTGACTCTGCTGTGTACTACTGTGCTCTGCAGCCCACAGTGACAGGAAACAGCAAAACTCTGTACAAAAACCTTTGGAGCAAAGACAACAGAATACTCCACAACATCCACTAGAGGGAGCCACACACTGTTAAACCTCTGATTCTGTTACTGTGACTGAAACATTGTTCTTCTTCTCTCTGGTTTCAGTTGTTGAAAAACACAGTTTGTTTTGTGCCACCACATGTATGTTACTGAATCTACGTCAGTGTAAATCAGCAGGCTCTGACACACTGACACAGCCTCATTTCTCTGTATAAGGAAACTGTCAGGGTCCCTGAGTCATCAGGATTTTGAGTTTTGTAATTTCATTATTTGTTTTTGGTTTTTAGAAGTAATTTATGCTCCTCGTTTCTGTTAATGTTTTGGGTTCTTTGTGCTTTTGAGTTTTCCTGATCCCTTTGTTGGTTCTCTGTTGTGGTATTTGTGTCTCTAGTTAGTGACAGAGGAAGGAAAGAAATGGAAAGAAAGTAGGATAAAGATGGAACTGAACGAAGCAACGAAAAAAGGAAATAACGGAGAGGACTTCAGGTTGATTGTTTTCCTTTCTGTTCCCTCAGTCTTGTCCCCATGTCTGTCTCTCTGTGTCCTGTCTCCATTGTTTCCCTGTTTAGTTGTCAAGTTAATCTTGTCTCCACATTCTGTTATGTTCCTCTTCCTGTTTTATTTTGGTGACTGCCCTCTGTGTCTTGTATTTAGTTTGACTTCCTCTCACATCATTGTGTTAGTTGCCATCAGCTGTGTTCCCATTTGTTCCTTTTAAGATAAGATAAGATGCCTTTATTAGTCCCACAAGGGGAAATTTCATAAGGCTGCCGACCTATTGCACGCAATGGCGGCGCCATCTTACCCTCCGACCATACATACATTACACAAAACATCACATGGGGAAGACAGGTCAGAGAGGTATAACAATTGTGTGTGTGTGTGTCCAGAGTTCAGCTGAGACAGTGTCCTTCGCCCTGCCAGGCTAAGTAAACAGTCTTCCAGCCAACCCAGGTGGCCTTGCATGGAATGGGAAGAACAGACTAAACACAGTCGTTATCAGGGTGTTGTTGTTCAGCTCCAGCCTTGAGACCGCAGCTGGCGCCGAAGGGGTCTCCGCATGAAGTGATGGTGGTTTTTACTTTAGTGCGAACAACTCATATGAATTTCAAAGCTGTTCTAACAGTCCAACACTGGTCTCTCAATCTCCCGTTGGAGAGCCGTGAGCTTCTCCATGATGTTATCAAACTTACGCTCCGTGATGTTGTCATTCTTGTGCTCAAAGAGCCGATTCTGAGAACTCGACCGCAGTGAGCTTCTCCAAGATGTGATCCAATTTGCGCTCAGAGGTCTTATTCTGAGTGTTCACAGCAGCCGCAAGCTTCTCCAAGATCTTATCGTGCTGCACTCAATGAGCCCATTCTGAGAAGTCGCGCCTCGTCCCATCGTTTCAATCCCAGCAGGCAGCTGTGGTGGGGCGTGGTCTGCGGTGCCGCGCAGGGAGGGCGGACACACCTGCACGGCATCCTTAATCACGCCCACCTAGTTAAAAACACGGGGACTCAGGGGTTTGGGTGTGTTGTGTTGTGAAATCAATAAAATGGCTCTAAATTATGATCTTTGGTCCCGCCGTGCCTTATTCACACCACAGCAGCCTTGTGGGGGTTTGAACAGCCGGTTCCACTTCCTTAATTCTTCGATAAGCCAGGGCCAAGCCAGCTCCGATCAGCCAGAACCCTGTTACCATGGTTCCGAATAGGTAGATATCTTCAGCATCTCGATCGACAGTCCCGCCAGGCACACGACCCTCCAATTCTGCCACCCGTCCGTCGTGTATCCGGCAGGGAAAGTCCCTCCAGGACACTCAGGCTCACCCGAGCCCAGACGTCTCGTTGAGAAAAGGGTGTCAATTGCATTCAGGGACAAGTTGATCAAATCCATAATTCTCTTTTAGGTTTTAGAGAACAGACTGTGAGAGACTGTTCCAGGGAAAAGTAATACAAAAAACACGAGACTAGACAAGGACACAAGAGGCTAAGCAGGGAAGCTAAGAGGAGGAGGAGGAGGAGAAAAGTGCGACCGCCTTCGTCAAGAGCCAGAGCAGAGAACTCCCCTTGTTATCCCACATGTCTGTATTGTCACAGTCTCCCTCTGATCATTATCATGCTGACTCAAAGCTTTGTGTTTTTCTGCTCCGTGGTTTCCTTAGATGTGTCTACTCTGATTCCTCGTTCCTGCAGGAGCTTTTGGTCTCTTGTTATTCCTGTGAATAATCAGCATTGAAGCAGGTTTTTGAGTTCAATTCTTCTCTCCTGCGTCCTGCGTTTGGGTCCACTTCCTGCCAACCACACAACTGAAACAAGAATGTTTACCAGCAGAAACGGATCAGTCAGGGGAAACACTAAAGTGAAACGACTGGTTAGTAAATCAAATAAAGCAGGAAGAAAGGAAAATATGACCTGGACATCAGCTCTGTGTAAAAGTGACGAGGTACACCTTTTTCTAATTCAGCTTCCAAGCAGACAGACCTCATCGTAATTTTCAACGTGGTCATGAAGAATAATTCTCCAGTTTTCTGAAGATTTTTTGTTCAGAAAGTGTTTTTGTTTTGACTTTGATTTTTTTCAGCGAATAATTGATCATCCATTAAATAATTTCCCCTAGAGATGATAAGTATTCTGATTCTGATCCATCCAGTTTTCAATTACAGTTCATGATCAGGGAACTGAAGAGCACAGATGAAATATGAGCTCCACCTGAAAGTGAAGATGCTGCTACTAGTGTGTAAAGCAGGAGGAAGTGAGAGAAGTTCAAATCCAGATCAGAGAGGAGGAGGAGAGATTCAGGGAGGAGCTGAGCTGTTACTGAACTAGAAGAGAGAGAAACCTCCACATTCAACAGAGTTCAACACAAACCATAAACTTTACCTTCATTCAACATGTTGTCTTTGGACTATTTTGCACTTTCTTTACTGATTCTCACCATTCTAACAGGTACGTTACAATCTGTGTGTTTAAAGAAACACATTTGAATTGTGATGATTTATAAAAGAATAAAACATGTTTCTGTTCCTTTAGGTGTCAGCTGTGAAGATCTCACTCCAACCAACAAAGAAGTGTTCAGTGTAGAAGGCAGCACTGCTACTCTGTCCTATAGATTATCCAGAGAAGTGAAGACTAATGATTATTTCTTCTGGTACCGACAATATCCTGGAAAACCACCAGAGTTAATGATCTCTCACTCTGCATCAGGAGTAATAGGATCAGAAAAAATCCCTGGACTGAAAATTGAAGTGGGAAAAAACCAGCTCAACATGAGCATCTCCTCTGCTGCAGTGTCTGACTCTGCTGTGTACTACTGTGCTCTGCAGCCCACAGTGACAGGAAACAGCAAAACTCTGTACAAAAACCTTTGGAGCAAAGACAACAGAATACTCCACAACATCCACTAGAGGGAGCCACACACTGTTAAACCTCTGATTCTTGTGTCATTGGACTGATGACAAAGACAACAGAGAAATGAAGCAGTAAAGATCAGAGACAGAGACAGAGCTGCTGTGGAAGCACAAAACTATTAGAAGAAAAATAACTTTATTTATAAAGAACACTTTCTAACAATGTCGAACATTTACAGTTTGTTTGTCTTCTGAAGAAACAGAAACAAAACTGCTTCAGCTGTCAGATATCACCACTCCAACATCTGAGCTCATAACCCACAAACAACTGAGACACAGTAAAAAAGAATAACAGATATTTCAATCAGAGTCAGATATCGTCTTGTATCCTCTGGTTTTCAACAACACTCAGAATCCAAAGTGATGGAGGTAAAGTTTGTGTGACTCCGTCACAGGAGAAAATCTCAAAGGCTGCAGATGAAGACCATCAGCTGACAAAATGCTCCTCCACTTTTTAAATATTTGAACGTATTGTTATAAATTTACACAGTTGTAATAATATGACACAGAAACTGCTGTAGAAAATCACTGAAAACATGCTGAACTCAAAGGTTGATTATAGCGTTATTAGAAAAGTTACAAAACACTTCTTCCAGAATCGCAAAGAAATCTCCCAAAACTAGAAACTCCCTGAAATTCAAAAGGTCAAAAGAACGTGATCACAGATACAGCAGCAGAAATGAGCATCCTCTGAAGGGCCACATTAGGAGGGAAGTGGGTGTTTGGGAAGGCGAATTGGGGGAAGTTTAGTAGGGTTTGTGAGAGGAAGGTTTTACAAGTTCAAAATCAGTTGAGCGTTGAAAGCATGAATCAGGAAATCGGTCAAAGTATTCTACTCGCTGCTGAGGAGGCTATTCCAAAGACAACAGGGAAAGTTAGGAGGAGAGCAGTTCCATGGTGGAATGATGAATGTAAGTTAGTAGTTAGAGAAAGAAATAGAGCAATAGAAATAGAGTTGGTCAAACGGTCTCATAATTTTCAACACTTAATTGACTACAAAAAAGCACAGGCGAAAGTCAGAAGTACAATAAGAAGAACAAAGAGAACGTACTGGAGAGATTTCTGTAATACAATTGGTAGCAATACTCAAATAGGGGAAGTGTGGGAGATGATCAGGAAAATGGGGGGAGAAAGAAGAGACTGGAGTTATCCAATTCTTGATAAGAATAGTAGAGTAGCTGTAGCTGATGGGGGAAAAGCAGATTTATTGGCAAGTACTTTGTACCGGGTACCACTTTCCAGAAGGCAGCAGGGTGAAGAGTGTGTGTGAGGGGTGTGTGGGGTCGTCCACAATGCTGGTGGCTTTGCAGATGCAGTGGGTCCTATAAGTGTCTGTGATGGAGGGAAGAGAAGCTCCAATGATCTTCTCAGCTGCTCTCACTATCCGTTGTAGAGTATTGTGATCCAGTACAGTGCAGTTACCATATCAGACAGTGATGCAGCTGCTCAGGATGCTAAGGATAACCTGTACTGGGAAGCTAACAAAACAGACCTGAAACCTTAAAGGTACGGAGGGAACAGGGAGAGACTCAGGGAGACAACACAGCGACGAGAGGACACACACTATAAACACAGAGGGAAACGAGGAAACTACACACAGTAGGGAGACACGGCTGAAGCTAATTAACGTGACGAAACAGGGAGGATTTAAAACTGAACACACTGACATCAGACACGGACCTTCAAAGTAAAACAGGAAATGCACAGACTGGACTCAGAGACACGGTACAGACAGAACAGAGGGAACATACGGGCAGGACAAAACAGAGGAAGCACAGAACCAAAGCCCTAAGAACTAAAAAGTCCAAACCCAAATACATAGAATACTCTAGAACACAGGATCATAATAATAAACACAAAACACTGAGTCACATGACCCAGGACCATGACACGTTTGTTTTGTCACATCCAGAGACAGGTTGACTCGACACCAGTCCGTCAGCTGTTGCAACTCTCTGTTTGCTGACTCGTCGTTCTTGCTGATGAGACCCACCACAGTCGTGTCGTCAGCAAACTTGATGATGTGGTTCAAACTGTGCATGGCTGCACAGTCATGAGTCAGCAGAGTGAACAGCAGTGGGCTGAGCACACAGCCCTGAGGGGCTCCAGCGCTCAGTGTGGTGGTGTTGGAGGTGCTGCTACCGACTGTCTGAGGCCTCTCCGTCAGAAAGTCCAGGATCCAGTTGCAGAGGGAGGTGTTCAGGCCCAGCAGGCTCAGGTTTCCAATCAGGTGCTGAGGATGATCGTGTTGAATGCTGAGCTGAAGTCTATGAACAACATTCGTACATATGTGTCCTTATTGTCCAGATGGGTGAGGGCGAGATGTAGGGTGGTGGTGATGGCGTCTTCTTTTGACCAGTTGGGGGCAAACTGCAGTGGGTCCAGTGTGGGTGGCAGCCGGGTCTTAATGTGCCTCATGACGAGCCTGTCGAAGCACTTCATCCTTTAAAAAAACAGCTAAAACATCCTCGTCTTAGAGCGGCATTTGGGTGATGTTCTTGTGTAACATGTTTTTGTGTCTGATATTTTTTTATATTCCCTGTAAAGCACTTTGTCTTAAAAAATGTTGTATAAATACATTTTACTTCACATCAAACTGACCAAACAGCCACAAACTATTCTGAGATGTTTCTTGAATTCAGGACTTCTTACACATTTTTCTCCAAATGTCTCAAGTTTCAGACTTTTTAACTGTGTGTGTATCAGCGACTCTCTGACTCTGTCTACATCGTTAATGTGACTTCTGCTTGTGTGACGTGTCACACGGCTCCCTTAAATCATTTTGGTTATAAAGTGTGCAAAGGGAGAAGAACATGGAAACAGATACGGGGGACAAAGGCTGTAAAACACACACTCGCGCACACATAAGTAGAGAGGAGAGACATAGAGGGCGAGACACAAGGGCAAACCTACATCGACAAAGAGACCAGAAAGAAACATCAACCAGTAAATCTTTCAGCTGTAAAACATCATTAATGCACCAAAAATGATGGGAGTTTATTACTAGTTACTTTATTTGACTTCTGATGTCTGAACGTTCCTGCAGTTGGTTTGTGGTTGATGTGGATTTGCTGCTCATGTGAATCCTCCCACAGTGTTTCATTAGCAGCTGTAACCACAGTGACTCTGATAAAACAGGAATTAGCAGAATCCATCTGATATGAAGCTGTGCTTTGAATACCACTTCCCTCCTCTTTGAAGAGTAGTCAGATATCTGTGTTCAGGTTTTTGTACAGCCTCTTCTACACTTTGTATCACTGTGTTTCTAGAGCACAGTAGTAGAGAGCTGTGTCTGCCAGGGTTAGGGCTGCTATGGTCAGATTAGTTGTTGTGATGTTTCTGAGTCATACGTTTATCAGGAATATATTCACCACCACTGCTGGTCTTTTGCTCCTTTCTTTAGTATAAACTGAGGAGCCTGAAGGTCAGAATCATGTCTGTACCAATAAAGCCAAGGATAACTATAACTTGTCTCATAGCTACATGTGAGTGTGACAGATTCTCCTTCTGTTTCAGTGACTTCAGGTTGTTGAGGAGTGATTGAGTCTCCAGCTGTTAGTCCTGGAAAAAGAAAGAAGAAAAGTAGTGAAATGCAGTCTGTATATCTGCTTAATGCAGCAGCTTCAACTAAACTTTAATCCCTGTTCTTAAACTCACCTATAATGTGAGATAGAAGCAAAAAGAGGTGCAGCAACATGTCTTTGGAGTTATTAAAGCCAGACAGACAGCACATGAACAATGTTCTTCCACTGCAGCACAATGACCAACAAATAATGTCATTGGATGAGCTCAACTTCAGTGGGCGGGGCCAGTTTAATAGCTCAGCCAATCAAACAGTTTTGTGCTTCCACAGCAGCTCTGTCTCTGTCTCTGATCTTTACTGCTTCATTTCTCTGTTGTCTTTGTCATCAGTCCAATGACACAAGAATCAGAGGTTTAACAGTGTGTGGCTCCCTCTAGTGGATGTTGTGGAGTATTCTGTTGTCTTTGCTCCAAAGGTTTTTGTACAGAGTTTTGCTGTTTCCTGTCACTGTGGGCTGCAGAGCACAGTAGTACACAGCAGAGTCAGACACTGCAGCAGAGGAGATGCTCATCTTGATTTCTTTCCCTCCACTTGAATCTTCAGTCCAGGAACTTTTTCTTCTCCTACTGATCCTGAAGGTGAGTGTGAGATCAGGAACTCAGGTGCTTTTCCTGGATGTTGTCGATACCAGAAGAAATAATTAGCACCTGTGGTGTATTTGTAGGTCAGAGTAACTGTGCTGCCTTCTACACTGGACTCTTCATCTTTGACTGGAGTGAGCTGATCACATGTGACACCTGAAGGAAGAGAGAACGTTTTCAATCAATAATTGACGTTAATGAATCATTTGAGTTGAACATAGTTTCCTGTGTAGGTGAGCAGACCTGTGAGAGTGAGAAGAATCAGAGGAAACACACAGTGATGTAATGACAGCATGTTGAGGAACATAAAGTTTGTTTTGTGTTGAACTCTGTTGAATGTGGAGGTTTTTCTCTCTTCTATAGTTCAGTAACAGCTCAGCTCCTCCCTGAATCTCTGCTCCTCCTCTCTGCTCTCAGTCACTCCTCCTCCTGTGCTTCA
>NW_024584132.1:17851-19810 GCF_018398535.1 Haplochromis burtoni
ATCTCCTCTGCTGCAGTGTCTGACTCTGCTGTGTACTACTGTGCTCTGCAGCCCACAGTGACAGGAAACAGCAAAACTCTGTACAAAAACCTTTGGAGCAAAGACAACAGAATACTCCACAACATCCACTAGAGGGAGCCACACACTGTTAAACCTCTGGTTTGTTAGCACACAGGAGGGTCTCAGGATATTTTAAAACTGTTGATGAGTGAAGCCTGATTTCAGACACTAAAGCATCACAGTGAAGTTTTGACTTCTGTGAAAATGAAACAAGTGAAAGATTTTTCACAATAAAGCACAAAATTCTTCATGACTTAAAAAGAGTCCATTAGGTTGTCTTGATGCGCGCTCAACCATCCAGATGGCAGATGCATCGCCATACGGTATCGGGGCTGTTCTCACTCAGAAACAGTCTGACAACTCCTGGCGACCGGTCACATATATCTCAAGAGGTCTCACAGACACAGAAACGCTACTCGCAGACAGAAAAGGAGGCGCTCGCTGTAACATGGGCGTGTGAACGACTGTCATCTTATCTCATGGCCCTACAGTTCACTCTAATCACAGATCACAAAGCCCTGGTCCTCTTCTGAGCACAAGAGGCCTGGACGACCTGCCTCCACGCATCCTGAGATTCCGCCTCAGGCTGCTGCGCTTTACTTTCACCATTGTCCGTGTTCCAGGGAAGAACCTCGTCACTGCTGATGCTCTCTCACGAGCACCGCTGGCGGGGCCTCCTTCTGCTGGGGCATCTTCAGCTGGAAAAAGAGGTGGAGGTTTTCATGCACTGTGTAGCTTACCATCTCCCAGCCACAGATAAAAGGGTGGAGGAGATAAAGCTGCTGCAGGAAATGGATGACCTGTGTAGAAAGGTGGTGTATCAATGTGGGACAGGCTGGCCAGAAAAAGGTAAACTAGATCCAGAGTTAAGGGGGTACTGGCAATACAGACTGGACTTCAATCTAGTCCATGGTCTTCTCATGAAAGGGGAGAGACTTGTGATACCACTTCAAATGTGAGCAGAGGTTTTGTCACGTTTGCATGAAGGCCACCAGGGTGTTTCAACATGCAGGGCCAGAGCAAAAGAGTCGGTGTGGTGGCCGGGCATCTCAACCCAAATATGTCAGATGGTAGACAAGTGCGAAACATGTCAAAAACATAGGTTACAGTGCCGTGAACCAATGCTGGCGACTCCTGTTCCCGACCGCCCATGGCAAAAAGTCGGCATGGATCTGTTCGAGTGGTCAAAGAAACATTTCCTGCTGATCATTGATTTTTTCTCAAGGTATATTGAGATAGCTGAACTGAGACACACAACAGCAGAGGTCACTATTAATGCTATAAAAGAGGCCTTTGCAAGACATGGTGTTGCCGAGATTGTCGTATCGGAAAACGGGCCGCAATTTTCATCAGAACAGTTCAAGCACTTTGCCAAAGAGTATCAGTTCACACATGAAACGAGCAGCCCCATGTACCCCCAAGCCAATGGGGAGGCAGAACGCGCTGTTCGTACCATTAAAGACTTGTGGAAAAAGGACTGTGACTACACCAGAGCACTTCTAGCGTGCAGGGCCACCCCACTGGAACATGGGCTCTCGCCGGTGCAGTTGCTTATGCGTACCTCGCTGCCACAAGCTGCAGCAAAGCTGGTGCCAAAGTGGCCTGACCTACAGGCTTTTCGCAAGCAAGATAGGGAGGGGAGGCGTAAGAAGGCAAAACACTACAACTGCAATCATAGAGTCAGACCACTTCTGGAACTATTGTCAGGACAGAAAGTGTGGATTACCACTGAAGGAACTACTGGAGCAGTAGTTGGACCTGCCCGTGCTCCCAGATCCTATGTGGTAGAGACAGACAGGGGTTTTCTGAGGAGAAATAAGAGCCACCTCAGACCAACAGGGACTATTACCAGATCTGGTCGAGTGGTGAGACCTCCTGAAAGACTGGATGTGTAATTCT
>NW_024584132.1:21528-23273 GCF_018398535.1 Haplochromis burtoni
TTTCCTTGTTTGAGGTGACCAAATACTTATTTTCCACCCTAATTTACGAATAAATTCTTTACAAATCCTACCATGTGGATTCATGAATTTTTTCAGTAATTAGTTACTGATTACTTTTTTCAAGTAACTTGACCAACACTGATGGTTAGTGATGGAAAGAAGGTGCTCTACTATGGCCATGCCCAAGACCATGCACGCGCCGTGGGATTCATCCTCTCGCGACGTGCAACAACGTCATTGCTGGCCTGGATGGCCATTTCAGACCGCCTAATCTTGGCTCGCTTCCAAGCTAGGCATGTGAAAGTCACAATTCTTCAAGTATACGCTCCAACAGAAGAGGCTGACGATACTGACAAGGATGATTTCTATGCGATGCTCCAGGATGCCATTGACAACTCCCCGCATCATGATTTGCTGGCAGAGATTTCAACACGCAAATAAGCAATAACCTGGACGGCCTGGAATTGACTATCGGCCTGTTTGGAATCGCAGCAATGACAAATGAAAACGGTGGGCGGCTGATCTTGTTCTGTGCGGCAAACCGGCTGACCATCAAGAACACCTTCTTCGGCCACAAGCGGATACACATGGTGACGTGGAAGGCCCCCGGTGGTGGATATACAAACGAGATCGACTACATCTGCATATCATCCCACTGGGCATCCACCATTAGCGATGTTAGAGTGTGGCGTGGAGCCGACATTGACTCTGATCACTACCTTGCCAAATGTAAACTTCACCTGAAGCGCCTCCAACCACGACTGCAGCGGCCATGTCCTTTTAACTTTCAACGCCTAAAAGATGCAAATACGGCAGCGGAATTTCAACTCGAATTGAGAAACTGCTTCCAGCTCCTTGCTGCGGAAGGAAATAACAACGAAAATCCAGATACACTCTGGGATGAGCTAAAAGAGGCTGTGGTCGGTGCAGCAGAATCGAAGATTGGTCGCCGACGGGGCGGCTTCAAGCAGCGCTGGATCACCGACCGTTCATGGGAACTTATAGATCAATGTCGCTTGGCGAAGTAAGTTCGGGACCAGGTGGCCTCTGACCCACATGCTTCTGCAGGCCAGCGTGAGAACGCCATGGCCCCCTACCGAGACCTTGCCCGACAGGTCAAACGCAGCTGCTGGCGTGACAAGGGTGAATGGATTGAAGCTAAAGCCATCGAAGCCCAAGAAGCAGCCGATCGGAATGATACCCGAACCTTATATCGCATTGTACAAGATCTAACTAGGGCTCGTGGTGGCCGCGGTGTTCCAATCCGAGACAAAAATGGACGTGTCCTCCTTACTGCAGCTGAACAAGACCAACGATGGGTCGAACACTTCCGCGATACTCTGAACCAACCTGAGCCACCCCAACTGTTCGAGGCCGAAGACCTGGCACCTTCCATGGACCTTCTTCCTGTCGATATTGGACAAATCAGCATCGCTGAAGTCAAGACAGCGATCCGACTCCTCGAGAGTGGAAAGGCCGCAAGCCTGGACGAAATCCTCGCCGAAATGCTGAAGCATGGCGGACCCCATCTTGAAGCCGCCCTTACAAGACTCCTAAATGCCTGCTTGTCAACATCACATGTACCCGATGATTGGGCAAAAGGCACCATCATCAAACTTCCAAAGAAAGGTGATTTGGGTGACTGTAACAACTGGCGGGGCATCACGTTGCTGTCGGTACCCGGGAAAGTGTTTTGCCTCGCTCTTTTGAATCGGCTACGACACGCAGTGAACGAACGATTGCGA
>NW_024584133.1:0-23250 GCF_018398535.1 Haplochromis burtoni
TAACCCAGATTAGGTCCATAGAAAAACCTAATTTGAGCATTTTAACAGTCAGTTAATAGTAACACCTAACAAAAAAGACAAGTTCACATATTTACTGAAAGACATGCTCGTTTTAGAGAGTTTCTTAAAACAGAGAAACAGAGGTAGCTTAGTCTCACAGCTGCACCACTAAACCATTCAATATTGTTTTGTGGTGAAAAAAAAATGCTTAAACTACCCAGGAGTCCCTGTACCATAGACTCCTGGGTAGTTAGTCTCTTAACACCTACCAGGCCATAAGCACATCTAGGGTTAGGCTTCTGTTAGTCATATATTAACTCAAGCATTACAAAAGCATTACAATTACAACAGTTACAACAAGCAGCAAAAGTCCCTTAGAGGTGCATAATAACTTAACACAAACACTACCCTCACAGTTTTCAAAACAAATAAATCCTAAAGAATTTTGGGGTGTGGCAGAACACAGTGTTTTCCAGGAGAGGCAGCTTCCTTCAGGCAATACCTGGGTAAATGTGTCATTACTCTGCCTTCTAGATCAAACCACGCATGGGTGGAATGCAAAAGTACAGTTCATATGATTGCCGTGGCATACATATATAATATATATAACTAATCAACCAACCTGTTGGTGGTTTGATCTTTAGGCAGGTATGCACCAACCTGCATATGAGATGTCTGAGATAATGACTTAGGAGGACTCATAGATAACTTTTGAATCAAACTGAAACCTTTTTTAGCAAAGATGGTAAGGAGCCCTTTAGACCCCTGTTAGACATCTATTCAACAGGAAGCTTCTCAGTGGATGATCACAATGAATTCAAGTCTTATAGCCTGAAATAGCCTGAAAAGACAGCAAGAGAGCATTTGAAACGGATCCATATTATGACTGGCTTTTGTTGCATCATCTTTATGTTTTTTTTCTCAGTTTGCTTTTTCATTTTTCATTCTGTAAAGACATTTTCAGCTTGCTGTTCCAAAAATTTTATAAACAGCAGTGGACACTAACTAAATCCTAACCCTATGAGGGTCACTAATGACAATGCCGATGTTGAGAGCTTTGAAAAAGGCATTTTTTGCATTTCTGAAATAGTGTGGTCAGTGGACTGGTAGTTACAACACGTTTCTAAATAATCACTCAAAGTGCTTTGTACTAACAGCCTCATTCACCAAACCACACACATATCAATGCAATGCTTTTTATTTAATGCCTGAGCACTTTGCATAACACACACACACAAACATATCTGGGAACCCAGGGCTCAGTATCTTAGGACATTCATGCTGACTGACTCATCACCCTTCCAATTAATAAATAACCTACTCTACCTCCTGAGCCTTCCTCCACACTTGTTATGTGAACCAAAGTGAAACTAATTTTAGCATAGATAGTCATGAATCATTTGGATGTGTAATCAGGTTGTATTCAGTCTTTGCAGTAGCCTTAAAAAGCAGCTTATCAATTTTCAACCAAATGCGGATTTAACTGCATGACAGCAGCTCATGGGCAAGACATGTAGGTTATTGTTTTCTTAGTCACACACTATGTTAATGTTATCTTACAAATGAATTCACTGGTATTAAACATTTTCTGATGAAACATTTCTAACTGGGCATTTAACTTTGGTTAAAAAAAAAACTGCATAAAAAGTAGTGGATGCTATTGAAACCCAAACTCTACCCAGAACCAGTTAGGTTTGAATTTTTCTTTTTTTTTTTAAAGTAAGGCAAAGGTCTGTGTGTGCAATTTCAAAATGGGGTGATCTAGACTTTGACATTTGAAATGTAAGCCTTTTTAATCTTGATGTCTCTGTGTTATTTATCTGTCTGATAACATAGAATGCATAAAGTCTTTGCAAAACCCTGAAAAAACAACTTATCATTTGTGACTTTTTAACCACTTGTTGGGTTTATGGTTAGTTTTTTCATAGACTAGAAGGCATTACCTTTTCCATTAAATCATATAGATTTATTTTGGCATCATTTTCATGTTTCAATTAGGCAAACAAGTATACACAAAGGAGCAACCCTACCCTGTACTGTAGATGAGATAAAACAAACAAACAAACAAACATCTGTTTTAGATGTGATGCAATAAACTTTCACTTTTTAATCCGGTTTAATCTCTTTAAGATCTGACAGTTATGTATCATTTAGACATCTGTTAAACCACAGATGAACAGAAAACTTGAATAGGTAAAGGACTGGAATGAATTCAAGCCTTTAAAAAAGCCATTGGCAGACTTTTTTTTTTATGAGTGCATGTCTAGGTAAACAGAGACTCTTCTTTAGCACCACAGCCTGAGTCATAACTGTGAAAAAAAATCTTTTGACTTGTTGGAATCAGATGAGGAAACAAGCTGAATGTAAAGAGCAACACATGACACATTATAACCGGACTCTAGTCTAGTGAACGTGGGTCAGTGTGGGAAGTGGTGTATGCTCCTCCTCACTCTCTCTCCTCTCCCTTCCTGTCTGCACGAAGGGACAGATGAGGTAATTCCAGTTTTTTTGGTGTAGGCGTTTAGCTGCTATAAGAGTGTGTGCATGTATCAGTCAGAAGCAGCTTTATTCCTAGACCAGTCTCTCTTGTTGAAGACATTATGGGACAGAAAGTGATGGGACCCACCGTACCTGCTGGGGCTGCCTGTGGGGATGCTTTGATAAATGTGAGCTCAGACGAATCTGTGCTGATCCTCATCAATCACTGCCGGGACATGAAGAGGCAGGAGGCGAGGCTCCGGCTAATCACTCTGCTCCTTCTGCTCGGCTGTACTGCACTGTTTGTTTACAGCACGTGTGCTAATTTAGGGCAGCATGGAAAATCTGGATCCAGCAGAGACGGGGTGAGTTGTTTTTTCCTTGGAGAGCTTTAGTCTGTCTGAAGCAGTGATGCGACAGACAGGAATGTTGACTGCAATTCTATCAAACCTTTTTGCATTGCACTTAAATCATAAACGCATTTCGGACAGATTACGCTGTCTAACTTGTCTGATAAAGTCGACTCATACAGACATTGATAGATGTGCCCAGATTGTGGTATTGTATTTTGTGGTGCTATATTATTGATTACCGTGTGTGCGCACTTCATGACAGATTTTATTTTAATAGTAAGGAAACTGTACTGGCTGGTATCACTGAAAACACGAGAGCTGATTGTTTTGATTTGCGCCCGATCCCTCTGAGCAACATTCCTGTGATTCTTGTGCTCCCTGCATTTGAGTTTCTAGTATTTCAGCTTCTTAGCAGACAGTTACGCAGGTTTTGCTCCAACAACAGTGTGCTGCTGATTTTTATTACTGTTTTTAACTGTAGTGTTAAACACATGTCCGCCAGTTAAAGTTATTTTTACGAGCACAAGCATGCTGTGGGCTCTTTTTCTTACAGGTTAACATAGTTTAATGAATTTTGTGTTGCTGGACATACGTTTTCAAATTTTTGCGTGAATACAAATTTTTAAAAACAGACCATCAATGACTGCAAAGCTCTACACGACTCAAGGTTTTATTAAAGTTAATTCTCCTTTATTCCCAGAGTGCAGAAGACCAAATTCCAGCCTACTCAAAGCAAGAGAGAGGGTGCCCTGAAGGTATGTCATGTCTTTTAATCTATTTTTAATTATATGTGTTGTTACTGGGAATACATGTATTTCAAGCTGCTCTGTTCTCCAGTCTTTTTGGCTAATCTCCCATACTGTACCTGAAAGAACACACTCACGCTTGTGTTTGCTTTATGCAAACACTTTCTCCAAGATATTATAACAAGGGAAAACAACTCATTTCAGTTTCTCTCTTCTTCTGTCTAGTTCCACATGCAGAAACTGTTCAAAGGCAAGCGGAAACACAGAAAATTCATCTCCGTAAGTGTCTCATGTTAGTTTACACCATCTATGTTGTGCTTTCCATGTGTTTATATGTAACTGTGTGAGGTATTAAAGAGCTCTCAGAGGGATATGAACAAATCCTTAATTGCACACAGTTATAGATTATAGAATTATAGCTATAGATTGAGGGGGACAATCCAGCTGTGCATAAATACTTGAAAATCTGCAGCATGAAAAGCTGGAATGTACTTAAAGGTTAGACGAGTCTCCGGGCTCAGAGGCAGCTAAAACAAATAGAAACACAATAGAAAAGGTTGTGCTGTTTCGTCAGAATCAGAATCTTTATTGTCATTGTGCTTTAAGAACAACGAAAATTGTATGCAAACCCTTTTAGCGCAAGCGAAAAGAGCACCCTTTTAAGAGAAACAAAAAGAATACATATACAATAAGTTAAAAAAGGATCTCAGGATGTGAGTGATTCAGTGACTCACAGGCTGATATCCTCTCTTGCAGAGTCTACCGGCAAGGCTAATGGATCTTACATCACGTGGGCTCCTATACTGGGAAAAATGAACTACAACAAAGAGAAGAATGCCATTGTGATTCCCACAACTGGTATCTACTTCATCTACCTGAGGTTTACTTTAAGCTGTAATGATGATGTGAAAGGTTCCGAATTCCAGAAATTCCATATACAGCTGCACCGTTGGAGTGAAGCATACGGTAAAGTCACTACAGAACTGGATGCCTGGGAGAGTGTCAAGTGTCAGACAAAAGACTACCAGACCTTGTTTGTGGGGCAGCTTTTTGACCGGTTAGATGGAGAATTTTTGAGCGTGAAAGTCATAGATGGCTACAACCTGATCAAGACATCCTTTTTTGGCGCTTTTCTCCAATAATTATTGTACGTGATCATGGTCTCATTCTTAATGCATTTACTTTTTAAGTTAATATAACTTGGTGTTCTATAGGGTTAGGGTTGTGTTTGGTTTGGTTTTAGCCACATGCTAAATAGGCTAATTTCCAGAAACAAGACAAATTTGCCTTTCAGATATATTATCATATATTCAATGAGGCCCCGTAATTTGAAGGGCATGTTAATTGCATCCTAACCTTAGATGGGTCACTGGTAACCTGGTGAATGTTAAGGTTAAAATTTAAACAGTTGTATGCTTTATATTTTTAATCCTGGAACTTAAAGTGCCCTTATGCAAGCCCCTCAGTTCCTCCTGAACCATCCAGTTTGGGGTTTCAGTCTTTCGTTGTGGTTCAAGAGGCAGGTGCTCCACATAAGGGTAATTTCAGTTCATCAGCTTTAAAGACTGAGCATACAAAATGTGTGTGTGTGGTTCTTGTTTTTGAATTTGCACTGAAAAATGGTTTAAAATATTTAAAGAGAATTAATTTCTATTACATTAAATAGATGCAGACATATACCAATATTTTTGAGATATTTAATGAAACCATACCCTCTGCTGTTAAAATTGAAGACCATTATTTATTTTCAGATTACCCACTCATTTATCAATCGTACATGTTTATCCTGTTCCAGTTTGCTATCCCAGTTTGTTATCCCAGAGCTATCTTAGCATGAGATGCTACTGTTGTTTAGTTATTTTGTTAGCCTAGCACCAGCCTTTCAAAAAAACCTCTTAGATTTTTCGTACATGCCTAATAACTTTTGTAAGTCTTTATGTGTGTGTGTGTGTGTGTGTGTGTGTGTGTGTGTGTGTGTGTGTGTGTGTGTGTGTGTGTGTTCAAAAGCCAAACAGAAATGTGTTAATGTTTAAAGAAACCACCACACCAGATATGAACAGACAGGTTTTTGTATTGCTTGTACTCAGGGACACTTTGGGGAAAAAATGAAACTCTACTAATAAAAGCACAAAACTTACTGATGCTTGTCTCTTGCTTCTTATTTTATTCAGATTTTATTGTTAGTCTCATGGTGGTGATTTTCACACTGCATTCGTTTGGATTAAATCACTTTAACCAGATATTTGTTGATTAAAACCTCTTGATTAAAATTGAAACTTTTTTTCCACATGACTGTTTGTGCTTTCTACAAGTATTACAGATCACAGCAGGAAATATATCAAATCTGATGCTGAATATCTGGATGCTTCTGGCAGGCTACACTACAAAGATTTTTTCTTATTATTACTGTTATTAGTAGACTGCCTGTATTAATCCTTGTGTCAGATTTGTGAATTTATTCACTGACTTTCATCTGCTTATGTAATAGTAAACTTGATGAAACTTGGAAGTGGGAGGAGGGGAAAGGGAATTGGAGAAAGCAGGAATAACAACATGTGTAATGCAAAGAGGTTAGTCACCTCAGCTTAAGAGCTAAAAATACATATTGAGTCAATAAATATAATGAACTGATGTGTGGGAGCTGACGACATGAAATGTTTTTCATGGCGAGCCTTTGAATCGTGAGATAATGACACGATTCACTCACATAAACATGAAGCTACACTTCAAGCTGAGGAAATTCCTCTGTGTGAGTAATTCGTTTATCCACACCCTCTTGCATCACAACGTTTCTGCAGTAGCGTGGAGGGTTTTGAACTTTACAGTGATAACTGACAGCAGCAATGATGCAGCTCTCTTTCTTATTAGTAACTTTCCTGTCTGACCTGAGGAACAACAGAGTAAAAGCTTTAAAAGGCAACACTACCTTAACCTGGTCTTTCATAGAAACGCACATCCAACAACAAGAACAGATACAGCTTAGAGGGATTATCAATGTTATTTCTTTATAAAAAAAAAAATCCGCCAGATAAAAGGTTGGAATTAATTCAAAGTATTTTCCTGAAGGAAAGTGGATACGGCCATCTTCAGGCTGCAAGAAAAGGCAGAGACCATCAGATTTTTGAACATCCTGAAAAGAAAAAAATGCATGTATGATCACTGGATCCATTCAGTTCTATTCAAATTAATCTACAAAGTGCCACTTCAAGGAGCTTTACACTGACAGTAATACAGAGGGAAGCTCAACAAGCACTTTGCAACATTGGGATGGAAAAACTCACTTTAACAGGAATAAAACTTGCAGAACCACGCTCAGGGAGTGGTAGCTATCAGTCGTGACTATTGTAAAAGCACTTCACTCTCAGGAGGCAGAGCCTTCAGGTTTCAATCACTATGTGATTATACATTTAATCATTAGATATTATTGTAGGGTCTTTACCTTACAATAGTAGTGGCCTCAAGGTGCGTTATATTATGATTTGATGCTAAATAAATCAATCTGAATTGAATTGAGTTGAAACGGTAAAGTAGTTTTAAACTATGTTTTCAAAAAGTACTCCAGGCTGAGTCATGTCCTGTTCCAACAGCTTGAGTAGCTGTGGCATTCTTACAGCTTCCTCTTTTTACTTTTTACTGAAAGTAGGGTTTGGCAATCATGCTCAGTCCATGTTCTATCAGAGGAAACGTATAACCACAACCTGCTGTCCAAGACACCACATGTATTACTGTTATTAATTTCTGGATGGAGACAAGACGCAGTTCAGCAGATTTTGTGTTTGTGTCAGAATGATTTGCATAAATGCTTTCCCCTTTTTTTTTTGGTTTAGTGAGCCATTGGTATGAAGGCACTGTCTGGAAGATCAGGGGTGTTTTGGTCCATATGCGAGGTAATATGCCATAGAGCCACATGAGTGTACAGAATTTACCACAGAACCTTCCTATTTTGCGGTCACACGTGTTAATTATAGGGTTCCCAAAAAAAGGATTGTCACCAGCATGGGCATCTGGTCAGCCAGTGTTTCAGGTTTATTTGACTTTTAGATCAAAATTACTTTAAATGAATAACGGAAAGACACCCATGGACTGTGAAACCCTCAAAAGGGACAAATTAGGGTTAGACTTTGAATCTAATCAGTATCTAATTTTCCATAATCAGTCATTTTTTTGCTAGGTTATTTAAACAGTAAGGATACTTCAGTCATAAATATACATAGATAAGCAAGTAATTACATCTTCAACAACAATGTTCATAAACTGTCAAGGGACATTAAAATTTGTGCCTTCACACTGAAGATATGATGGATTATCCCTATATTTTATTGTTGGAGAAGGGATCCCCTTCTCTAACAATGGGCAGAAATGGGCAGAAATCTGTGCCATCAGAAACTGAATATGAATAAGTTAAATTTGAATTTGAATTGCTCGGATTGAATCTGAATTGTAACTTGAATAAATGCTTTTAAAAACTGAATATGAATTGTCCTAATTTGAAATTCAATTTATTTGTTTGAAAACGATCATCACTACATTGAAATTGAATTTTATAGTTTGAAAATGAATCCATTTGCTTTGAAACCGTATTTTATCCTTTAAAAATTTAGCTCTCGAATAATTGCAGATTCACTTCTCACCATTCAGTTTCAGTTCTACAGTAGATTAAAATGCAGAGAGCATGCCAGACAGGCTGCCATCTGAGACAGCACTGGAAGTGAATAGTAATTTGCGTCAAGGTAAGTACAAATGGAAAGGTGATTTTAACTGTGGGGGTGATGCAGTTAAAGCATATGTAGGTTGGAGCACAGAGTTTTGCCGTTACTCAGATACCATAACTGAAAGTCCCTTCACTCTCGTTTGCTCCTGGACCTAATGAGAAATGAATGATTTTAACTGTCTGTGTTTATTTAGTCATTAATCACTGGGCCATTTTCCAACTGCCCCCTCTACTGAACAACTGTTTCATACTGTGTTTGCTTTGCACTTAAGTCTTGAGTCTGAACTCATGGCAAGGCTGTCTCCACCCAATTATTTCAACATTACACAACACTAACCTCTACTATTCCACTTGCTGTGTGCGTTTCACAACACAGTTGTTGCAAGAAGTTCAAGAAAACTCATGCATTCAGGATTTACAAAGGTGCATTTGGGCAGTTGCATTCGCTCATATGGGAACCTCAAATCACAGAACTGCAGTTTTAGGTAGTAAAAACCTACTTTTGTCTGTTCCCTTGTCCAGGAGAGGTCACCCAAGCAGGTAGCTGCACATGTTTGATTTGGCAGAGTTTTGCACCAAATACTCTTCCTGTTGTAACCCTGAAGGGATTTGTATCATTGGCTGGACCCAAACTAGCCCAGTGAATGTGTATATCACTACACTATGAAGCAACTTTGTAGCTGAGAGTAGTATAAAAATAATAATGAATACATAAGAGTTTGCAGCTCTCAGTATATTTGTGTAAATATGTGTGTTTTTGTGGGGGGGTTCTACACACATTTATTCTACAAGTTTTGATATGGCATCTAGAAGCTTCTATTACCTTCTTACCTACCATCCTTTTCGTATCATCGGTCGCATCAGCTGATGAGTTTTCACAATGCAGTATGAAGTTGTACTATTTGTTTACCCTTTCACTTACCTCACTTCCTGCTCTGGCTCCTGTGTTCCTTTGGTCCTTAACTGACCTCACCTCTTTTCATTTCTTCTATTCAAACTTTTCATTTGAATAGGAAACCGCTAAAGTGTCTATTTTGTTGTCGTCCAGAGCTAATTTCAAATTTCAATGTGTAAAGTTTTCACTGCCAGACATCTGAAATTTTCAGATTGCAAAAGGACCACCCTTGAGTTGTGTTGGCTATCGGTACACTGTTTACCTCAGCTGTCAATGCCGGATGAAAAACATCCAACTTTTATTCATCTGGAAGAGGCTATAAAACTTCGTGAAAGGAGTCTGATATGGTTCAAAGAGTCAGTGAAGCTCATTTCTGGCCAATGACAGCCATACTGAGGTGAGTTGTTAAAAAGTTCTGTCAGTAAGCACTTATGTTTTTGCTGCCAATATCTGTGTTAGTTAAACTTTCTTTGAAGTGACATTGGATTTTGACGCTTGGTGAATAAACTCATGTGATGTGAGAATGCAATCAAAGGGTTTATCAGTGGGAAAGTGTGATTTTTAGGACACACACTCCTAAATTAGCTGGCTTCATGTTTGCTTTCTATTTAGATATCTCTTGTCAGATTTTCAGAAATAGGAACTTTACATGTCTAATCTGTTCTTAATATGCAACTATGGCAATATTGGGATGAAATAAGAATGCTTGTTATGGGCAGAAATCTGTGCCATCAGAAACTGAATATGAATAAGTTAAATTTGAATTTGAATTGCTCGGATTGAATCTGAATTGTAACTTGAATAAATGCTTTTAAAAACTGAATATGAATTATCCTAATTTGAAATTCAATTCATTGGTTTGAAAATGATCATCACTAAATTGAAATTGAATTTTATATTTTGAAAATGAATCCATTTGCTTTGAAACCATATTTTATCCTTTAAAAATTTAGCTCTCGAATAATTTCAGATTCACTTCTCACCATTCAGTTTCAGTTCCAAAATTCAGTTTTTTGGGACTTACATCCGGTTCCGGTTCAAGAGTAATCGAGCTCAGATTAATAGAACTACGTTTTACTACCGAAAATGTTACTGACGGGAATCTACAGCATCTTGAGCTGAATAACACATTCTTATAATTTCACCCTCAGATGAGCCAAGCATACAACTGTCAGGGAAGGTGATGTAGATTCAGAGCATATGAGAGTGGTTAAGTTAATGTCTCTTGTCTAGATGAAGGCTCAAGAGGGATCAATGGCAAGGTGTAGAGATTCAGTATCTTCGGTGGACACTCCATTTCTGGCACAAAACACCTGTAAAAGATGGTCGATTTAGGAGGTGACTCGACAACTTCAGTCTGTCAAACATAGCAATGGAGTAGTGTGTTTAAAAAAAACGAATTAAGCATGCACTCAGTACCCTAAGAATTATTATGGTAGTTAAACACAGTGACAGTCACATATCATATCACTTCAAACAGAGGTGATCCAGTAATGCTGCACTAATGAATTACACTAACTATTCACTTTAGCTAAAGTTATTAAGTTAGCTAAAGAGTTGGGATGCTGTGTAAGACATAAATAAAGCTAAAACAAAGGTTTGGACACTGTTTTGCATGTTTCCCTTCTGTAGGGGTCTCTGCAAGCATACAGGGCTCTGAGAGGGTCCAAGATGACAACTTTGGAATTCTACTAGAAACAGTCGATCATATTTGTTTGTCAAAGCTGAATCCAACGCAAACTACGCTAAATTAGCGTTTTGAGCTAACAGCTACAATAAGCATAAAAGTTACCTTACGGCTATCATTTGTTAACATGGCGCTTGTTCTTATACATGTAATACATTTATTACCAGCCTGAGAGTTCATCCGCTGCTCATTCGACATGACGAATGACTTCTGAAGTCTTAATTCAGCTCAAGACGCTGTAGATTCCCGTCAGCAACACGTTCGACCTGCTAGTAAAACGTAGTTCTACTAATCTGCGCTCGATTACTCTTGAACCGGAACCGGATGCAAGTCCCAAAAAATTTAATGTTGGAACTGAAATTGAATTGTACAGGGTGGGCCATTTATATGGATACTAACAAAAACAAAATGGGAATGGTTGGTGATATTAAAGTCCTGTTTGTGGCACATTAGCATATGTGAGGGGGCAAACTCCTCAAGATGGGTGGTGACCATGGTGGCCATTTAGAAGTCGGCCATCTTGGATACAACTTTTGTTTTTTCAATAGGAAGAGGGCCATGTGACACATCAAACTTATTGGTAATGTCACAAGAAAAACAATGGTGTGCTTGGTTTCAACATAACTTTATTCTTTCATGAGTTATGTACAGGTTTCTCTTTGTTCACAGCCATTGACATGTCGAAGAGGTTAACACGTGAGGAGTGGATCGAAATTGTGTTGATATCTGGTGAACGCAGTAACCGGGTCATTGCAGCAGATTTCAATGCAAGACACCCTACGAGACCACCCATCTCCCATGCTACAGTTAGCAAACTGCTTGCTAAGTTTCGTGAAACTGGTTCAGTGTTGGATTTGCCAAAATGTGGACGCATGAAAACTGTCATTAATGAAGAAACATCAGTGGCTGTCCTAGCTTCATTCAGCAAGAGCCCACAGCGTAGCACTCGCCGCATGTCACTGGAGAGTGGCATTAGTCGAACATCCCTTCAGCGGATATTAGCTACTCACAAATGGCACCCTTACAAACTCCAGCTACTGCAGCATCTCAACGAGGATGACCCAGATCGGCGCACAGTTTTTTGAAGAATGGGCAAAACAAAAATAGGAACAGGACCCTCAGTTCACGCAGAAGATTTTGTTCAGTGATGAGGCAAACTTTTATGTGAATGGTGAAGTTAACAAACAAAACCACCGCTATTGGTCTGACACTAACCCACATTGGATGGGTCCCTCCAAGACTGTTGGAACAACAAAAGTGATGGTTTGGTGTGGTATATGGGGTACAACGATAGTGGGTCCATTCTTCATCAATGGAAACATCAAGGCCACTGGATATTTGAAATTGCTACATGATGATGTGTTTCCCTCTTTGTGCACTGAAGCTGGCTCGTTCCCTGAGTTTTTCCAGCAAGATGGTGCACCACCACATTATGGGTGCCAGGTCCGAGCATTCCTAAATGAACAGTTTCCTGGAAAGTGGATTGGTCATCGTGGGCCAGTTGAATGGCCCCCAAGGTCTCCTGATCTGACCCCCCTGGGCTTTTAACTTTGGGGTCATCTGAAGGCAATTGTCTATGGTGTGAAGATACGAGATGTGCAGCACCTGAAACTACGGATACTGGATGCCTGTGCTGGCATTTCTCCTGCGGTGTTGCTATCAGTGTGTGAAGAGTAGGAGAAGACGGTTGCATTGACAATCCAACACAATGGGCAGCACATTGAACACATTTTATAAGTGGTCAGAAACTTGTAAATAACTCATGAAAGAATGAAGTTACGTTGAAACCAAGCACACCATTGTTTTTCTTGTGACATTACCAATAAGTCTGATGTGTCACATGGCCCTCTTCCTATTGAAAAAACAAAAGTTGTATCCAAGATGGCCGACTTCTAAATGGCCACCATGGTCACCACCCATCTTGAGGAGTTTGCCCCCTCACATATACTAATGTGCCACAAACAGGACTTTAATATCACCAACCATTCCCATTTTATTACGGTGTATCCATATAAATGACCCACCCTGTACATGTAGTGAAGATGGATGTTTGATAGTAGTTTAAACACTGCTCTGTGGACTCATGGTTGGCGAGGATTAATTTTGTCGCAGTGGATCAACCAATAGTTTGATCAGCTTTAATGGTTCAGTTTCAGCTCATTCACAAATCAATTACAAAATAACACCATTATAAACATGAATATGTAGTCATTTGTGAAAGGAAGCTTATAAACAGGCACTAGATATCAAATAAGAACCATGAAATACATTTGTGATTTCCAAACTTCATTCTAATACTTGTTCTGTAAAAATCAAACATAATATATTTTTAAAGAGCTAGCATGCTCTGTTTCACCGTGGGTGTGCAAAGGGATTCCAGACTTTCAGGCGCTGTCTTGTTTTTTTGCTCGCAACTTTTTCAATTAGTTCTCTAAAATGTTTCCCAGACATCACTGATTTCACAATGTCCTAAACTATATTTTGTAAGATAGCAAAAAAAATGTGTTAGAATTTTGGAGAGAAATGAGGAGGTGGAGCAGAATTAGTCTATTGGTGTTTAAAACAACGAACAACATGAACGAAAACATTAGTTTTTCCTCACTGTGTAGAGCTGTGAGGCCCAATAACGCTACAATAATAACAATAACAATTACTGCAAGACTAGCTTCAGTCTATGTATTTGAAAGTTTGTATGGCTGAGATATCCCAAAATGTTACTTTTAAAGGTCAAATTACTTAATGGGAAAATGTTATCTTTACCAAAAAATGAACATGTTCACACCTTCCTCAACTGAAGGCATAATATATGCTCATTATTGGAAAAAAAAATAACACGTTTATTACTCAGGAGCTTTCTCCTAAACTATAATCAGTGGCTCTGAGAATTCATCAACTGAGTCACTGCATTGTTACATGAATGCTGTAACGGTAAGTCGCCACATTTCCTGTCTCCCGTAAATCATGTGTGAGCCTGCTCTGTAGCCCCAACTATGGAGAAATAATTCTTCACGTGGAGTACGGAACATGAAGAATAGCCTAGAGAACCAGCAGAACAAATCACAGAGTTCCAAATAACACTGATAAAGAATGAAATACCTATTTTTTTTTTAGAAACATTTAAATCTGAGTGCAATGTTTGACATGAATATCTCAAAAGAACATTAATGATAGAAGCCTGAAATTTTCACTGATCGGGATCTGTAATTTGAAAAAGACAGCTCAAAAATATTTGGAGTATTTGAGGTATAATTTAGTAATGTTTTTATTTTTGTGGTATAATTTGTCATGTTTGCTCACTCCAGCATGACAGTCAAAATAGCATTTTCTTCATTTTTATGACTGAGAATTACATGTTAAAAATTAATATACAGCTGTTATTTAAAGTATTGTGAAATATGCCTACATAACTGTATACATTTTTTTTTGTTTCAGTGTTTAATTAGCCATTTATCAAACATTTTCTTAAAGAGCCTGTCCTACATTGCAGACCCTGATTCATTGTGATGCTAAGAAAAGACAGTGGAAATTTTAGGCTTTTTACTTTATTATTTTTTGATGCCCTGAGATTTCAGTGTGCCAAAAAACCCAAAACAAAACACCAAAAAGCCTGAAAGTGGGTCCACAGACAATTTTTACAAAAATATATATGTATAGATGTTGGTTTTTGTTAGGTCAT
This sequence comes from Haplochromis burtoni, assembly GCF_018398535.1. Lineage (NCBI taxonomy): Eukaryota > Metazoa > Chordata > Actinopteri > Cichliformes > Cichlidae > Haplochromis > Haplochromis burtoni. Next base: position 14,547 of record NW_024584133.1, read on the forward strand.
CCCATAAAATTGAATTACTATAGTCAGGGTCTGCACTGGAACCTACTAAGCCCAAAGTAAAGCAGTGAGAGGAGCATAGCCAAAGTTCTTTCTTCATAGAATAATTTAGCTGATGACATTTAAACTCAACTGAAAGGCAGAATTAATGGGACTCTCATGTAATAGCGTCTGAAAAGCATCTAATTAGAAATGACTTTATTTCTCAGCATGATGATGATCTCAAAAACACTGCCAGTGAAACCACATAAAAAACAAACAGTCACACGTTTTAGGAACTGTTTCATGATCAGTAAAATGGCCTAAATCATGTGACTATTCACTTGTACCGCTTTAATTAATTTATGAAATTAAATATCGGACTGTAATTATAGGCCAAGAAGATGGATGTTAGGGTTAGAAGAGGAACAGATGTGGCATCTGACCACCATCTTGTAGTAGCCAACATGCAGCTGAAGTTAAAAAAGAACTGAACAAAAACCACACAGTGTAAAGTGAAGTATGATGTCAGTCAACTAAAGATTACTGGTACGAGGGAGGAGTTTAGATCTCAGTTAAAGAACAAGATCAAGGTGCTTAATAAGCTGCACCAGGGAGAGGATAAAAGCAGTATCCAGGCCAATTGGCAGACCATAAAAATACCATGAGAACATTCTCTCAAGAAGTGGTCGGAATAAAGAAGCACCATCATAAAGAATGGATCACAGCTGAGACCTTGGGCAAGATAGCCATGTCTGGGCCCAAACTCCACTGCAGGTCCCTAAGTCAAACGATCACTGCAGCATTACTAAGAGTTGAAAAACTGTCTAAATCCTGCAATAAAATGATCAGCGTTGCTGCTTTACCAGGTGTAACAATTAAGTTCAACATCCAGGCAAAAAAACAACAACAGAATTTATGAAATTTAACGGAGTTAGAAGTTAACAGGGAGTTAGCTCGCTAGCTTCCATAATACACCATGTTCTGACTGAGAAATTGCTGAAACAAATTAAGACGTACAGCTCTGCTATCACTTCCGACATAAATGAAGACAGGAAACTAAACAGCAGTGACGTTTGTAGGATTACTGAAGTTGGTTTAGCTGGAATATAATGATATGCTAGTGACAAAGTTATGTTAGCATAATATAAACAGTGGAGGGCGAACACTGACAAACTGAGGACTTTTTTCCACTGAATAAAAGCTAATGTGAGGGTTCCCAATGGTTAGGGACACTCGGATGGCAGGATGCTGTAAACGGACCAAACATCAAGCAGGAGAACCACCAAGATAATCCATCCACAATACCAGGTTAGTCATTACTATAGTGCTGCATGGGGTGGGCTGTAGTTACATCGTAAGGGTTTAAAAACGGAGCTTTAAAATGATTAGTGGTAATAAAAAACCGAGAGAAGCCGACAGTGATCACTGACTGTTTTAGGGGCTTGTTGAGATTAAATAGAACAAGATACAAAGCATTAAAACATTTTAAAAACGCAACAGCCTTATTGCAATTTTATAGAAATATATGGTTAAAGGTATAAAGAAGTACATTTAATGGATTAAATTTAAAAATGTAAAGTTGCCTGTAAAGACAATTTTCAATATTTCTATTAACAGAAAATATATATGGGTAATGATAGAAAATATACCATGAATAAACAGAATTTTCCATTTTGAGGGAAATTTTTGTACATAATAAAGAGTATACTGTAAAGCTACAGAATTTTCCATTTTAGAATTTACGGAAAAGTCTGTCAGCTTCTTTAAAAAACAGAAAAAGTACTGGCAGAAAATTACCCAGACTTTTTTCTGTTTTTCTACAGAATTCTTTTTTATATTCTATCTTTCTCCACCTCTGAGTCAAGTTAGCTCTTTCTTTTCTCTCCCTGTGAAAACAGCAGCTGGACCTTTAGCTAGAGAAAACTGATAGAAACGTTTGAAATTACCTGCTAAAACATGTTACATCTTGATGTTCACTTGTCTGCAGTAAGGCAGAGTACCTAACTTTCAGACTCCTGCAGTCATTCAAGTGCTGTGCCAGAAAAAGAAGAAAAGAAAAAACAAACAAACATCCCGAGTAGGGATGGGTACCGGTAATGGCACCGGTTCTGACATAAACGGTAGTAACCAGACCGAAAAGTAGCGCACATTTCGTTGCTTTATTTTGGTGCTTTTTTTTCCTGAGATGTCACACACTTTGAATTCTAGCCAATCATTTTACGTTTCCGAGGATAATAGGCGGGTCCAGGTACGTACGTTCTTTTACAGCAGAGCTACAGATTAAAAATGCCCAAAGGAGGCTAAGCTGTCAAAAGTCTGGCTGTACTTCACAGCCAAAGATGCAAACTCAGCAGCCTGCAACAAGTGCTTTAAGGTGATACTGTGCAAAGGAGGTAACACCTCAAATCTGATGAAACACCTGGCGACGCATTGCGGGGTTTTTTTTTAAAGCCGAGAAATGCGCCGTATTTGATAGCTTTCTGCGAGACCTCACACCGAGCACATCTACTGCGGGTGTGGTGCCTGTTATCGGACCGGAGTTAGCAACATCCCCCAAGAACCCGGAGAGTAGAGTCCTGGCCCCTAGCCCTGCCAGTGTAGCAGAAATGATGACGGATGATGACGGCAAAACAGCTGTTCTTCTCTGGGTGAGTAGCTTAATGTTGTTTGTTGTGTACTCTAACCACGTTATTAAATTAATGCACGTAAGGTGAACTAGCAAACATCGTCGTAGTTACATGCGGCTGTCTTCTTGTTTGATGGCAGATACTCCCTTCACACTGGCCAAAAAGGCTAAAATGACCAAAGAAAAAGAGGGAAACAGCTAAACATGAGAGGTTTTTGGGCGAAGTTTGTGTTTTTTTTTCCATTGTTTAAGCACTGCTTCCAGCCAAGAGTGATGCCATAAATCCCCTATAGCTGCAGAAAAGGCTAACATTGTTATCTTTTTACAAAAAAACAGCTGAACATGAGAGGTTTTAAGACAAAGTGTGTGTTCTCCATTCTTTAAGCACCAGTTCGAGCGCCGTTTAAGCACCGGCACCGTTTCAAAAGTACCGGTTTGGTACTGGTATCGGATAAAACCTAAACGATACCCATCCCTAATCCCGAGTGATTAACACACAGAGGATTTCCTTTCATGTCTTACTATTTAGGCTCAAAGTGATTTGATGTTTGAAGGCTTACAGTGACAAAATAATAACTTCCCTCAAATATATGTTAAACGAGCCAATTTAGAAAACATAAGGAGTTGGAAGTACAAATATTTGTTTAATAATGCAGAGAATAAAAATAAAAAGCAGTCAGAAAAAAACCCCCACATACCTGAGAATTCTGCTTAAGTACTGCACTTAAGTACAGTAACAAAGTCATTTGTTACTTCTCACCTCTGCACCTTCACCTCCTTTAAGCAAATTTTAGTGGAAGTGTATGTGTACTTTGACACTTGCTTTTTAAAGCCACCAACGGTGTCACGGTTCTGGTTCAGTGAGCCAGGGTTTTGTATTTTGAATTATTATACATTCTTTTGAGTTCATTATTTATAATTTCCAGTCTTTTGGTTTCAGCGTTATTTAGAGTTCTTAAGCTGGGCACACTCTGTGTTTGGGGGGACCGGCCGGAGTTTCGCCTTAATCGTGTGTCCTGCATTGTGTAGTAAACATGGGGTAATGAGAAGCAATTAACACCTCATGTCCAGCTCCCAATCAGCAGTCGTATGGTTGCAAGAAAATCAAACCTGTTTGAATTCCCCTTTTGTTAGTTTATCCCAGTTTAGGTTTTGTTAGTCTAAAGTCTAAACTAAAGTTAGTTTAGTTTCACTAAATAAATTCACTCACAGCTTGGCACTTGGGTCTGCTTTCTCTTCTGTCCATGCGGTTGCTTCACTAACCGTGACAAAAGATGTACTGTATTTTCCACACTATAGGGCACACTTAAAATCTCTATTCATCACTGATGAGTGTAACACAAACACATTACACAGTATTAAAAAACCTGCTTACCCTCTGCACAGATGTCTGAGAGACCACCCAGGAATGGTGACACTGTTTTCCAGAGAACTTATTATTCATTATGTTAGGAGCTTAATTTTGCATGGTGGTGTACACTGGTAAGAAGTTAAAAACCTTCATAGTGGAGAAAACCCAGGGTTATTCATGAAGTTACCTGGATAAGACCAATCCTGCTTCGCGGTACAGGTCTTAAACTTTTACAGGAAGGAAATGATAAAATCTCATTATTCAGTTTCAATTTTTTCAATTTTATATACTGTATACAACGACAAAATAACAACAGTTGCATCAAGGCGCTTTATTTTATTGAGGTAAAGGCCCAAAAATAATACAAAGAAAACAAACATTTATTGACCACTCATCAGCAGGCACTTTGACACTGATAGAATCCGCGTTTTCATTTTTCTTTTATGAAATTATGTTTTTAATGTAGCGCTTGCATTAGTTCTGCCTGTTTCAATTCCGGCCAACTCTTCCAAGCTTGTTTAGTTTAAAATTGAGTTTGATTCAAAAACAAAATTAATGCTGCAAATTCATCCAGCAAATTTCCAAAAAGAATAAGTTCAATACACTGCCAAAATATTTTGTTTCAGGGTATTTATATATTTTACAGCTAAGCTATGCTATATATAGTATTTCTATCTTGTGCAATATAATACTTTTATAATCCATGTAATATAGTGGAGTATGTCTTGCACATGCTAAAGTAATTTTGTTGTTGTGCTGCCTTACTTTACAATAACAAAATGTCCTTTTACTGCCAACACTGCGGCCAACTGAGTGAGAGGCAGTTAGATTGAATGCCTGGCAAATATCTGAGCTAAGGTAATGTAGCTACGACGGCCAAAACGTTTGTTCACTCTCACTTTTTTTTTAAATTCCAAAAATGTGTTTATGGATTTGCTTTAACCATATATGGATATATACATACACACAAGGTGCCAAATAGACAGGTAAAATGCACTGAGGCAATATGTTTTAAAACTGTAACATCAGAGCAACAAATTTAGTCAAAACATTCAGAGTAGATCAGCTAATTTGACTGCAGTAATAAACAGTCTCCTCGTCAATCTTGGGTAGTTTAATGTCATGAAGTCCATTTCTTACTTTTTATTAAGCAATCATGTATATGTGGGTTCCTTGAGTTTTCCATAGAAATACCAAAAATACATCTCCCATATAAATGAAATGACTATGATTACGTTTGTTCATCATTTCTTTATATTTCAAAAACAACAAAAGGTTTCCCCACATCTTTTCAAAGGCAGAGTACCATTAATCATAAAAGTAAGGACAACATAGACAAACAGGCTTTCAGTTGTGGTCTGGTAATGGATTTCCATGATTTGGCAATACTGTATTTTACTTGTAACTATCAATAGATTGTGTTGTTTTGGTGCATTTTGCTTAATTAGCAGACCTGCTATGATGCCAGGTCTGCTATGATGCCAGGTCTCTCTTGTAAATGAGATTTTTAATCTCAATGAGATTTTTACCTGGATAAATAAAGGATTAATAATTAATTGATTTTATACACATAAGGATTCATGAATAAGTATTGTGTAAAGAGAAGGAGCCTGAAAACAGCTGACTAGGCCGAGTGATTTCACTCACATGTAGGTGTGTTTTTTGAATAAACACACCTACATGTGAGTGGGTGATATTGTTTGAGTCTATTCATTACTTAATTTCCTCAGGCCTCTTACATTCCAGGAGATTAGTTCAAGATTGGAGTCACTGCTCATTCATTTAATGCCCTATGTAACTTAACCCTGACTGCTTTTTATCTTAACTCTAAGAGCTTGAAATTACAACTAGAAAAACACTGCACCTTGAAAACAATGAACTCTTATAAACAAAAAAACAACCCTAGGCTTTCCAACATATGGAAATCTTATATTTCTCCCTCCCGTCCTCATTACAACTTGGTTACACTGCTGGTCTGTTACAAGGAGCAGAAAAAACATCCTGTTGTTGACTTAAAGGTTTAAACTTCACTCCAATCATATTAACTGAAAACAGTGGCTAACTAACATTTATCAGAATAAAATTAGTTGAATGTAACGTGTCTAAGGCCGCCTGTATTATAACTGTACATCTATGGCCACAGCATACTGTTTGCTCTGAAGTGAGATCATTCATCAAAACTGCACCTTTCAGATGTTGCAATAACCTGGAGTCAATGTGAGTTTATCTGTCATTTTGTTGTCCGTTTCTTCGTATGAATTCTTCCACCTCCGCTGGTGTGTGGAACAGATGCCTGTTGAGGGAAAATCCTCATCGTTCCTGAGAAGATCGGTCCAAATTTTATTTTTAGTTCAAGGAGCTGCTGTTTTACCTGGTTTCCGCTGTTTCTGAACCTCCCCCAACAGGTCAGGAAAAAACATCACATGTTGCAGTCTAGTTTACAGTCATTGTGTAACCAGGTACCGTAGTCCTCTGCAACGTCCACGACAACGCCTCTGATGGTGACAGGGGTAGGAGGAGGAGCATGCTTCCTAAAGTTCATGATCAGTTCCTTTGTCTTTGTGATGTTAAATTGTAAATGGTTTAACTCACCACTCAAAGCTGTCCACCACCATCCCTGATACAGCCCACAACGGCAGAGTCATCAGAGAATTTCTGTAGATGACATGACTGAGACTTGTACCTGAAATCAGACGTGTAGAGGGTGAAGAGGAAGGGTGATAGGGCAGTCCCCTGCAGTGCCCCCTTGCCGCTCAGGTGCTGTGGTCGATTTGTTAAATAGTCTGTAATCCAAGCTACCTGTTGCGACTTTCATCCGTAAATAAAGCCGCGGCCGGCTGAGTTGGTTGTGTCCCTGTGACGCGCCTCCAATAATCCATAATGAGTCGTACTTGTACTTTGCGCATTTATTTTAAGAACAAAACAAAAACATTTGCGCTTTCAATCAATTTACAACTAGCGCATGGATTAACTGGTGTGCCAAAAAATGACGGTCAACAGAAAAGTTTGCCCACAAACCACTCACCCAACACACCTGCTGCAAACACCGACATCAGGTAAATAGACTGTGACCACACCCACATACCATCACCTGAGACGCAGGTAAAACTATACACCTGTGCCACCAAAACAAAAAGGTAAAACATAAACATTGACTTTGGCTCTTACACTACCAGTGGGCCATCCACCTGCATTTCCGTGAGCTTATTCTTCAGCAGTGATGATCAGAATGTGTTATAAGCACGAGAGAAGTCAAAGAACATGATCCTCACAGTGCTCCCAACAATGTCCAGGTGAGAATAAGCCTGGTTCAGCAGGTAGATGATGGCATCTTCCACACCGATACGGGGTCGATAAGCAAACTGTAGGGGCAAGCCAAGGCTCCACTCCCAGATGCAGGTGTTTCAGGATGAGTCTCTCCATCGTCTTCATGACGTGTGAAGTCAGAGCCACTGGCCTTTAGTCACTGGGGATCGACGGGTTGATGTTTTTGGGGAAAGGAACCAGGCAGCATGTCTTCCAGAGTGATGGGGCTACAGTTTCACATTAACGTTAAAGATCCGTAGAAATTCAGACAGCTGGGCAGCACAACACCTGAGGGCCCGTGGACTGACACCATCAGGGCCAGCAGCTTTACTAGAGTGGAGTCTGCACAGTTCCCTTTTGATGTCATCTGCTGAGAGGGACAGGGTGAGACAGGCTGAGGGGGCAGGAGAATTCCCCAACCATCCCAACACCTCTCTTTTGTCTCAGGCCAGTAATGGCCCGCATTCCATTCCACACCTTCCTGGTATTGTTTTCTTGCAGTTTGCTTTCCAGCTTCCTTCTGTAGGACTCTTCCCTCTGCAATCTTGGCATTCAGCTCCTTCTGCACCAGTTTCAACTGTTCTTTGATACTGTTTCTGAAAGCTCTCTTTTTCCTGGTGTATTGTGTATTGTTGTATTGTCTCTTGTTTTGCAGTCCACATATTGCTTTAACGTAGATAGAACAGTGGAGAGGGTTGTGTGGGGAGGTTTGTGTGGTAAAAATCGTCCGTTACAGCCACAAACGTGGACGGGCTTCGATTCAGGAGGTCCACTGTTGCAGAGCTGATGATGTCATACGCCTGCGCCACGTTAGCATCAGCGGCGACGTCAACAATGATGATTATGGGAAGGGAAAACTCTTGCAGTAAATATTATAAATAATAATACTAACAGTTCAATGTGTTTATTACACACCTTAACCTTACTGGGGGAACATCAATGGTATAGACATAAAGCTGCCCTGCTGCCAGGGTCCCTGTCTGCTCTCACCACGTAAATCCGTTTAGATCCACCACCTGATCCGGGATGTTTTTATGCAGCCATGTCTCCGTGAAATACATAACACAGCATTCTCTGAAAACTTTTTCTGTCCTTGTTAGCATCGCAATCTCGTCCATCTTATTTACCAGCGATCTGATGTTACCAGTCACTATTGATGGGAAAGCAGGACAAAATCTTTTCATCTTCAGTCGCTCTGCAGCCATGGTAGTTCCTCTTGAACACCGTAGGTATCTTGTGCTGAACACCAGTGCGACTGTGCTGTCGGAGTCCCATAAAGTTACGTTGAAACCAAGCACACCATTGTTTTTCTTGTGACATTACCAATAAGTTTGATGTGTCACATGGCCCTCTTCCTATTGAAAAAACAAAAGTTGTATCCAAGATGGCCGACTTCTAAATGGCCACCATGGTCACCACCCATCTTGAGGAGTTTGCCCCCT
>NW_024584134.1:0-23250 GCF_018398535.1 Haplochromis burtoni
AAGGATTCCTCTCTGACAAAATGAAGAAAGCACAACCTAAAGTGTACTGTAAATGGTGATACTTTCTAAATCCTACTTTAAAGCATTGTGGGTACATCACTCCTTGGTTAAAAATGAAACTGAGTACAAAAATGGAAGCTAGTGCAATATTGGTGAGATGTCAAGTACTTATTTGTGTGCACATTATTTTTTTTCACATTTAGTACAACTTTGAAACTAATGTACTTTAATATTTTTGCCTTAACCTCTTATGCTCTTTTGTACTTTTGTATTCTAATACAACTCTTTAAACTGGCATCTTATAAACAGGTGGAGTCAAAACTTAAATGAAAACCATCATCTGTTCCTAAAGTTAAGTTAAGTAAAGTTTAAATTGCCATAAAGCAATTGAAATGAAACTTCTACGGGGAAATCAAGACTCCCATTTGGGATTTTCGGTCTCTTCAGAATGGAAGACCTAAAACTTGTCTACATGATCAGATGTTATAACTGCTGTGGACATTGCCATGTGACTGCCAGAGGACATGGCAAGTTTCCAAAGGGTGACAGCTATTGCAGAGCATGCTCTGGAATTTAAAAAACTTGTTGCATCAGACCTCACCACATGCATGAGAATGACAGAAAATATTGTGACTTTTTAATATGAGGAATTTCGTCCTTAAAACTTAATAATGAAATCTATCGTGCAACTCGTTCATTTCTTTATTCATTCCATTTTCATTCTACAGACTGTTTTCCTCTTTGTCAGATGAGATAGCTCATCAAAGAAATTCTCTTTAATCTGAAAAAATATATAGTAAATTCACTTTCAAAGGGGCCAAAGTTATGTACAAATTTAGCATGCACTCATAATGTTTTATTAGAATACTCCTGGTGGTGGCTTGCTATTGAATCACTGCAGTACTGTATCACTCTCTGTTCCTTTTGCTACGCACAGTGGTGATTTTGTGCAGGTTAGTCAGTGTAGCTTATTAAATTAGAAACTTACACTATGAAATAAGTTTTATGTATAACTTTCACCAGAAGCACACTTTTTGCTGAATGATCTGCAAATTAAATTCATTTTATTGACAGCATTCACTTCTGAAGATCACAAATGATCTCTTGGGCTCTTACATCCTTGTACTTGTCCTGTTAGACCTCAGTGCATACAGTAAACCATATTTTACAACAGGGATTAGAATGCACTGCAGGCATTGAAGGTACTGTGAGCAGTGGTTTGAATCACATCTATTTAATAGACCCCAGTTTGTTCACATATATAAGGAGTCTTCTTTACACTCTAAGGTTAAATATGGCATTCCACAGGGTTCTGAGCTAGGACCAATTGTATTTACAGAATGCATCCTTCATCAGTATTATACAGTGGGGCAAAAAAGTATTTAGTCAGCCACCGATTGTGCAAGTTCCCCCACTTAAAATGATGACAGAGGTCAGTAATTTGCACCAGAGGTACACTTCAACTGTGAGAGACAGAATGTGAAAAAAAAAATCCATGAATCCACATGGTAGGATTTGTAAAGAATTTATTCGTAAATCAGGGTGGAAAATAAGTATTTGGTCACCTCAAACAAGGAAAATCTCTGGCTCTCACAGACCTGTAACGTCTTCTGTAAGAAGCTTTTCTGTCCCCCACTCGTTACCTGTATGAATGGCACCTGTTTGAACTCATCATCTGTATAAAAGACACCTGTCCACAGCCTCAAACAGTCAGACTCCAAACTCCGCCATGGCCAAGACCAAAGAGCTTTCGAAGGACACCAGGAAAAGTATTGTAGACCTGCACCAGACTGGGAAGAGTGAATCTACAATAGGCAAGCAGCTTGGTGTGAAAAAATCAACTGTGGGAGCAATCATCAGAAAATGGAAGACATACAAGACCACTGATAATCTCCCTCGATCTGGGGCTCCACGCAAGATCTCATCCCGTGGGGTCAAAATGATCATGAGAACGGTGAGCAAAGATCCCAGAACCACACGGGGGGACCTGGTGAATGACCTGCAGAGAGCTGGGACCAAAGTAACAAAGGTCACCATCAGTAACACACTACAACGGCAGGGAATCAAATCCCGCAGTGCCAGACGTGTTCCGCTGCTGAAGCCAGTGCATGTCCAGGCCCGTCTGAAGTTTGCCAGAGAGCACATGGATGATACAGCAGAGGATTGGGAGAATGTCATGTGGTCAGATGAAACCAAAGTAGAACTTTTTGGTATAAACTCAACTCGTCGTGTTTGGAGGAAGAAGAATACTGAGTTGCATCCCAAGAACACCATACCTACTGTGAAGCATGGGGGTGGAAACATCATGCTATGGGGCTGTTTTTCTGCCAAGGGGACAGGACGACTGATCCGTGTTAAGGACAGAATGAATGGGGCCATGTATCGTGAGATTTTGAGCCAAAACCTCCTTCCATCAGTGAGAACTTTGAAGATGAAACGAGGCTGGGTCTTCCAACATGACAATGATCCAAAACACACCGCCCGGGCAACAAAGGAGTGGCTCCGTAAGAAGCATTTGAAAGTCCTGGAGTGGCCTAGCCAGTCTCCAGACCTCAACCCCATAGAAAATCTGTGGCGGGAGTTGAAAGTCCGTGTTGCTCGGCGACAGCCCCAAAACATCACTGCTCTCGAGAAGATCTGCATGGAGGAATGGGCCAAAATACCAGCTACTGTGTGTGCAAACCTGGTAAAGACCTATAGTAAACGTTTGACCTCTGTTATTGCCAACAAAGGTTATGTTACAAAGTATTGAGTTGTATTTTTGTTATTGACCAAATACTTATTTTCCACCCTGATTTACGAATAAATTCTTTACAAATCCTACCATGTGGATTCATGGATTTTTTTTCACATTCTGTCTCTCACAGTTGAAGTGTACCTCTGGTGCAAATTACTGACCTCTGTCATCATTTTAAGTGGGGGAACTTGCACAATCGGTGGCTGACTAAATACTTTTTTGCCCCACTGTAGAAGGCTCAGCATATATTTTCATTGCTATGCAGAAGACATTCAGCTTTATCCATCGATGAAACCAGATGACACAATTAGTTAGACTGCAGGAATGTCTTAAAGACATAGAGGCCTGAATGACCTCGAATTTCCTGCTTCTAAGTTCTGATAAAACTGAAGTTATTATACTCGTCTTAGAAAGTACAATACAGATATTTCCCAAATACTTCACATTTCCTTGGCCTCTAATAACACTGAGTCATTTTTGACCAAGATGTGTCCTACAATGTTCATATTAAAGAAATATATAGGACTGCTTTCTGACATTTATGGAAAATCTTTGAATTTTGGAGCACCTTGTCTCAGAGTGATGCTGAAAAACAAATTCATGTATTTTTTACTTATTATTTATTACATAATTGTGAATAATCAGGCCCTCTTATCTTAAAGACCACACAATATTTTTGGTTCCTGGGGTAGTGAAAAAGAGAATGGGAGGCAGAGACTTTAGCTTTCACATTTCTTTTCTGTGGAACCACAACTCTACTTTAAAGTTTAGCCTTTTGATAAATTTTGATCAAACTCATATTTTAGGGCTGAATCAGGTGACCCTAAACCTTCATTTGGTAATGCTCTTATTAATCTCTGGCTCTCTTCAACAGTATGTGTTTTGTCCTGTCTCCCTCCCATCCCCAGACCAGCAGATGGTTTTGGTAAAAACAAATGTTGTTTTTTTAAAAAATTATTATTTCTCTTGGTATTACATTGTTAGCTTTCCCATTGAATGTTAACATTACTCACTTTCTTTGCAAAACAGGTTTGGCAAAACACTTTGTTATCAACTCAAGAGGTTATTCTGCTGTCTTTGACAACTAATTTTATTTTTACAAAATCATTTTCATTTTCTAGCACATTGCAGACCACTTGAAATTATGGCAATTCAGATGGTGACCTTCGCTGTCTTGGAATACACATTCTGACATTCAAATGGTCAAATAGCTATTTCAAAAGTGCAATTAAAATGCACAAAAACAAAATAAATAAATAAACGGTGCAACCTTTGCCCCCACTTTTTATGTGTCAGAAATTCGTTGACACTAACTCAAAGAAAATAACTTAGTGGCCAGCCATATCTGATAGATAAATGCCACGTCCGTGTGTGTGTGTGTGTGTGTGTATGTGTATGTGCATAAATTAATATAGTGTGATTTGCCACAGCCAGACTTCAAAAAGCATCTATTACTCACATTTACTGCCCTAATTTTGCACTGTTTCCTCTGATCTGTCCTCCCTTTGGATTTCAAACAAGGACTGTGTTGATTCTCCATTTGAATATCAAATTAATATGAATATCAATCAGTTGCCCTCAGCCAGGTTAAAAATACAATAAAATACAAAGTGTTTCAGTGAAAAGCAAAACCTCCTTGTAACTGTTACATACAGATACAACAAACAAAGAAATAGAAGAAAAAAACAACAACGTATGGATAATAAGTTAGCACACTTTCACCTCTTCACCTTTTTTTTTTTAAATCTACCGTCAGGTTATAAAGAAGTCATAGTAAAACATATGTAGGCCTTATTTCTCACATTTACCAGTCATGTTGAATATGCTGATGCAATCTTCTGCCCAGAATTTCAGATAAGACAGGGGAGCCAACTGGCAGGGGAAAATCTGTTCAAACTTCCATCAAACAGAGACAGAATGTGAAAATCCACAGATTTGAAGAGGTGCTAAAATGAATTAATTACCATTACAACAGCAGTTGCAGAAGTTTCTTTAACATGCTGTTAATTGTAGTGGTAAAAAAAAGCAGTGTTAGTAGGGAAATGTTGAGACTCAGGTTTGTTTCCCATAGGAGGGGATTTAATGTGCTGGTTTTAATGCAAATGTTCTGTAGGGAATTTGCATGGTGTGCAGAGGTGCTTGCTGAGGAATGGAGGCTGTGGAGTTGTCTGGCAGCTTGGGAGACCATGCATGCTGCTGTACCCAGTGGGAAGCTAATGACCAATGCACAGTGGCTACACAATAAGGATCTCTAACACAGCTCATCAGCTCTCTCTGGCAGAAAGGATTTTCTCCAGTAATTGAAGCTGAGAGTGGGTGCATATACCATTTTGGGAGTATATGACTAAAGTAAGATGCTGAAATGGATATGTGATGCTAGAATAATTCATTTTTAATGTGCATGCAGCATAGTGCCTCTCGTTATTAAGGGTGGGAATCACAGAATAACCCATGAGTAACAATGGTACCAAAATACAGACATTCAGTAATTTGTAATCACATCTGTGTGACTGAAGAGCAGGGTGCTGATTTCATTGTGAGATTGAGTGTGCATCCTGATTATTATTTATCAGTTCAAGTCGTTCACTCTGCTTTCTGCTGTCCACACTATTTTTTTTTCTCCATGAGTTTTATCATTTTCACCTCATGTTAGTTGACTTCAATTTACTTTACCGTCACTAATTTTATAAGGATGGCCACTAGAAGTCATGGTGTTTAATGATTCTGGTGATGAAAGTAACCAATTACAGGGTGTTTAAAAAAGCCAGTTTTAGTTTCTGTTGCTAATTTTCCCCTTACAGTGGGTGAGTCTTTATTTATAACCTGTATGGAATTTGTTAAGGCTTTAAAAAAAAGATGTGGCTGCTTAACTTGATAGGTGTAACACACAGAACTATAGCCAGCAGGCGTCTGCTAGGTTGGACTTCAAATGTGAGTCATTAAACTCAACTGCCTGACCATGTTTGTGCTGTTGGTTTCTATGCCAGTTTTGTAAAGCGAATACTAGTATTATTTAGTCTTCTATCTAAACTGTTATAAGTCTTTAGCTAACCTGATGTCTTTTGCCCTTTGTATACATACTGGTATATGGGGATTATGAATCTCACATTATAATTTGCATCCAAATATCACATTACATTTGATCTCTGATCTCACTTTTACATTTCACATCTGCATTTCTTTCAAGGTGACTTCAAAATGTGTTAAATCTTTAAAGAAAATATTGTCAAGAGAACGAGCAGCCTACTTAGTAAAAATGTACTTTGGTATAATATTATATAATAGGCTTAAACTATTTGTGTCCAGTTATTTACAAATCAATAGCTATTATGGATTACCTATTTAAAGTAAACATGTCATGTTATACTTATCTGATTTTTACTGTACTATGTGCTCTCTGAGTGCTTCTTTTTTATTGTTGTTTTTATTTTAATAGAAAGCCAAAGCAAATTTCACTGTGCTGTTTATGATGACAAAAGATCATTTATTCACTCATTCATTCATTCATTCATTCATTCATTCACTTGAATGCAGTTCTTGCTGCCAAGGGACAACGAGGCATTATGTTTAGTACTTTTTCACATAGTGCCAGGTAAGTTTCACTAGCTTTATTTTTCTTTTAGTTTTAAACATATAAGACATCACTTAAAAACCTAATGTTTTATTAACTTGGGCTTTTTATCTTTTTTCTTTTTAGAATATTATGATCTGAAGCATCCAAGTGCGCTAAAACAACACTGCTAGATCCAGAGACGAGGCCTTTTTCTTTTAGCCGCTTAATTTTTTTAATGGTGACTTTCAAAACAGCAAATGTCTACACCACAGCACTTCTTCCACTGTGTAAAAACACAGTAGGAGGGGATAAACACATGTTTTGCTTCTGTCCTAACAACACAATAATTCTGCTGTAAAAGCTTCATTGTTAACTGCATGAATGAAAAAACCTTGCAATTTCGTTACTAATGTTTCATTGTTTCCTCCATGATGCTGTAGTTACAGTGCTTTGAAGGAAACAAAACTCTCTCTCTGTTAAAACTATACATAAAAGGTGTATAATTTTTCTTGACCTCTTCAGTGAATGTGGTTATTTCTTTTGTGTTCATTTCTCCATGTGCTGCATTGATGGTGGTTGCTAGGTTACAAGGAAACTGAAGAGTGATGTGGCGCAGCACAGCACCCTCTTTGCAGCAGCCATACCAAAAATGCTAGGGGTCATCTATTGTCACTTTAACAAACCGCTGCAGGGGGAAAAAGCACAATAAATTAATTTAAGGAGTGCCAGTCTAACATGAAAATGTCAAACAAAACCTTTTTTTTAATGTATCAATGGAGGTTACAGCATTTTGATCATTTCACATAGATCTAATGTTTAATAAACTTAGTGGAGTAGACGCTACCAATCATGTTTCAGTCGTCACCTTCACCATTATCGATGGCTATATCGCTACTTTTAATTTTAGACAAACTTTTTTTATTGGTGAAATACACTTCAACCAAATTGTTTGCCCCTAGTTTGTGAATTCTTGTATAATTTTTTAGTCTCTCGTTTGGCACTTCTTAGCAGGTGTTAACACAGAGGCCCCAAACTGAATTATCTGTGTTCTTTGTTTGATATTTTTGCAGCCTAAATTTTAACAGATTTTTTTAAATTGTAACTGAAATGAAACCAACTTGGATCCTTTGTACTTAAGATAACTTTACACAGTATTATTTTTTTTTTTTAATTTACATTTGGTTGGCAATGGTGTATAATGTTCACATGTTTACATGAGGGGCTAGCCTCAATTCTTCACTGCTAGTGCCATTCTGCTTCTGCTTTGGTCATTACTGGGGACTTTCAGCTGATTTGCACAACCACTTCCTCACGTTCAGCTAGTTTTATTGTTTGTTTTTAAGACGTCTCTTAATAAACACAAACGTAAAACCATAAAATACACAGCAGCTGCTGTATCTAAATTGCCATGCCAAGATTGATATGAAGCATTCATGTTCGCTTTTAAAATACCTGCTATATTATTCATTAGAAAGTTGGATACATTTAACCTCTCAGTAAATTCAGAACAATATTCAAAAGTTGTAAAGTGATAACAAACTTAATTTCACCATACTGTAAATCCAAAATAGAACTCAGTAGAATCCATAGAACTCTAAGCTATGTTTTTTTCTAGGAGATACAGTACGTTTTTAGCTTGTATCATAAATGACATTTAAAAAAAAGAAACATAATACTCCCAGCTTAATGTTTGAATACGAATCTTTTTTATTGTCAAACACTTTGACTCATCATAGAGAGAAAAGCACATGCATAGCTATTGTAAGTACTAATGCACTGAGTCAGCATCAGAACTTATGCCGCCATGACTTCTGTTGCTGAAACATGCAAATAGAATACAGTCATAAGTCATGTAATTAGTCACAATTGCATTGGACGAGACATAATGTCCACTGTAATGAAAGTATCCTTCAGGCACATTGAAACTACCCATCTTCTCCAAAACTCTCCAAACATGCAAGTTGATGAGTGATTTGGTAGAACTGCACATTACTGTGGTGGTCTCCGTCGCACTGAGGGATCTGTCTCAGTCTGCAGTGTTCTGTACATCCTGTACACACTGTGTACATTATGTTATGGCTGTCAAAGAAGCTTCACAGTTCCTTGTAAAATTCAACATTAAATAATCTACTTTAAATCTGATCATACCCTGATCATGCAGTGTAATCTGGGGTTTTGGTATTTATTAGCTTTCCAGAATTCGGCTGCTTCTGAATACATTGAGATTATGCACATAATTTAGTGGTGGCCATAGATCTTTTAGTGCACTGAGCAGAATTTCAATGAATGGAAGAATATGAACCAATGCTTTACACATGTACAAGGGAATCCTGGTGATGTATGCAGAAGGCAGAACTCCACAGCTATAGAGCACCTATAGTATAAACTAAGTTTTTGACCACTAACGTCGTTCCTGTATTCTTACAGTAATGCGCTTCCAAGTATACTGGATGTCATTGAAAATGTAGTGCTTTTTTCTTGCTTAACTAGGTTTCTTTGCTCATTTTAACCACCAAACCAAGGAAAAAGGAACGAAAAAGGTGAAAATAATGCAGACGGAATGATTTTACCACAGAGATCTGATGTTTTACAGCCTTTGTTAAGCAGAAATATCCATGAAAAACCATAATGGATCCATATGCCAAAATAACAATTAGTCAGCTACTTCAGGGGTGAACCTCATGCGTCAGACTATTTTTTAATTGGTTTACAGGCCTACTGTTTACTAACAAGGAGCACTGAGAACTGCAGTGACACATGTTAGGTGTTAGTGTGGCTGGTGGGACAACAATTTCATCCAAGGCTGTGGGTTTACCTACAAGAGCCATGTGGAGATTCATTTTTATCAGCTGAAGAAAATGAGAGTGGTGGGTGGTCAGAGTATGATGGCAAAGTGAGGACTGGGAATGTATTTCTTTAAACATCGCCTTGACACGGTGCATATGATAGATGTAGAGTCTTGCATTCTGTAAAACATGGGGGCTTCAGAGTGCGTAATGTGTTTTGTGTGTGAGAAGTAATGGAGCTAAAACAATGATGAATTCAAGCTTCCGATCTATATTTTCTTCATCTGTTTGCACTGGAATCTATACATTCCTTATGTATACTTTCCATTTCCTGGAAAGAATAAAGTACATTTTTAAATGGGTGTAACTATGTTATTGACAGTCAACTTGTTCTCTTCACAGGAAGATATCAATATTCATTTCCATGTCCCTGCACCTTGCTGCTGGCAGAACCATGCTTAGGGCTCATTTGTGACTCTGAGGGCTAATGACACAGGTTGCTGTGATACTGAGAAAATGCCTGCTGGCCACAAACGAAGAGTGATGGAGCTTATACAAAGGTATCTGACTCTCCCACGTGAATCCATTAATTCTGAAATATATGTATTTTAACATATTTTAAGATTTTTCTTGCCATTCTTTGTAAATGTCCCCTACATATTAATTTCTTTTCATCTGACACATTTGCTGGAAAGCTAGCAAAACATTTGCTCATATGAAATGTGTAAATCAAACATTTTCTGTTTGTTTTCCTCTTCCAGCTGCAAAGTGCAGAGCACCTACTGAGAATAAAAATTAAACCTCTCATTAATCTAGTAATAAGAAAAAAAGAATAATGTAGGATTTGCTATTGTTGCACTGGGACATCGGCTGGAAATATTACAATAAAAATGGTAAATAACCTTTTGTTTAAGATGCAATAGATGCAATATTATGTAAGCATAAAAAGTCCTAAAAAATAATAATAAGTAACTGAAATGGCAAAAAGTAATTTGACAGTTACTAAATTTTTAGGATGTGTGGTTTTTTTAGTCCATGAAAGTCCTTATAGTTAAGTGACTTAAAACAAGCTGGTATATACTGTAGATGAAGCTGATGCACTCTTCATAGGTTTATTTTGATAAAGAGTGGTGATTGTACAAGACATGTTGCAAATATAATGAGCAAAAGTCTCTCCATGTGGGCTGCATAGCAATAAGCATGTGTGTTTGGTTTGTCTATGATCAAGGCACGTGTTCATGATCAGAAAACACTTGAAGAAGAACATATTAACCAGAGCACCCACATTTAGCAAAGTGCGCCTGTTTTGGAAATGTAATGTCAGAATTATATGATCAATATCGTTAAAAGGAAAAAACATTTGATCCTCAATTCTAATTGTTTCAAAATACATTTTGGGGACATTATACCCTAACTGGATTTTATGAAACTGGATTGGTGTTGGCAGTCAGCCCATGAAGACATCTGACTTTTATCTTTTTGTCTCCTGACCTTGAAAAAGCCACATTAGGTGAGCTCTTTGAAATAGCTTTTGGAGAGTGGCATTAAACTCCCCTCCCTCCCCTCCCTAGAAAAGCGCTGGTCTGATCCCCTTGTGTTATCCAGCGGAAGGCAGATAGTGACTCCCTGACAACATTGAGACTCAATTGCCTGTGCTTATTATCCTTTGGCATAGAAACATCTCACGTCTTGGTTGCTGCACACGCTGACCTCTATTCCATCACTTAACTGCTGATGATAAGATGGAGAAGGCTGGAGCTGACTTATTCATGTTCAACCAATCGAAGGTGAATACACAGCATGTTGGAGATCCCGGGTCAATCATGTTGACATGTGTCAGTTGTTCAATGAATTTAAACCGTATTGGTGAAGGTTAGTTCTACATATTAAAGTGGCAACATCTTTTTCACATCTGTTTCAGTAGAAAATTTGCATTATGGGAGACACATGCTCTTTGTCAATGACAAAGGCTTTTTTTCTATTGTTAAGCACTTTTACATTGATAATAAATCTACCTATACCTTTGGAATAATGACTACGTGTACAATTAAACATTCAGTATTCTGGAGTAAAGGTTAGAGGTGTAAGGTTTGTTGAGGCAATGATGTACAGTAAATAATCTACCTGTAAATCAGTCATTCTTATCAGGGTAGCCTTTAAATACAGAGTGTAAAACAGTCTCACATATTAATTTTGAGATTGTTTACACTGTGAAACCATATGGCAAACCAGATTTCAAGTACAGTGGTCCCTCGCTATAACACAGTTCACCTTTCGTGGCCTCGGATTTTTGTTTTGTGCAATTTTGCATGCTTTTTTTTTAAAAAAAGTTTAATTTAATTTTTTATTTTACAGTGCATTGTGTTCTGCGTCCTGTTTGGCTGTAGACCATTGTCAATCAATCTTGTGCCATGTCTCTTGTCCAGTACAGAATGCATTCAGCTTGTCAAATTTACATAAATCTTTGATCGCTAGAAAAGTGTAAAGTGTGTATTGAGGGGTTTTACAGACCTGCCTTGCTCGCCTCAGTTGAGGTCAGTGTTCATGATTCAGAAGAAAGAAACTTGGCAAAAATGGCATTTATGGGAGTGTCCCAAGGAGAAAACTGCTGCTAAGCATTTAAGTGAGACAAATATGCAAAGAACTAAGAAATCAAGAGAAAGCCAAATACTTTTTTAACACCACTGTACATATAATTCCTTCTGCCAGTAAAAGACATAATAACCACCAATGTTCTGCTTCCCCATAATGGAAAATGTTGCCTTTTGCTAACACTGAATACCACTGCAGTCTAATTGTAGTCATACAATTCTGTCTTGCCATTTAGCAGAAACATGTTCACTGGGTACCAGCTTGCTTTTTCAGTGCTTTACTTGAAGCAGTAGCACGAGCCAAAGAAAAGAACGGGTTTCAGAGTAGAACAGTGACTTTGTCACATTTTATGTGAAGGCTTCTAAGGAGGTGAGTAAGGACAGGTATCGGCAACCTCTGCTATCAAAAGAGCCATTTTTGAACAATTTTTACCAAAATACTTGCCTGAGAATATTCGACTCTTGCAAGAATAATCATAAGAAGAATAAAAAAAAACTTCACAGTAATTGTGATTAATTACACGCGTAGCCCAATAGTTTTAAAACTAAATATCTGCCAAACTGAATAGCTTCAGTTTCAGGAACGGGGGAAATGGGAGTCAGCGGGGGAGCTGAGTAAAGGGAACCATCTCCTGGGTCTGGGTGTGGATTGCCCCTCTGGGGATGTTAGTGCCCAGACCCATATATTACGTGGGGAGTGTGAGTCTGTGTACAGCATTCATTTCTGTGTGTCTCAATGTTGGGCAAGTGTGTGAATATTACATATGTGTGCATGGGGGTGGGAATGCATGTTTGTGTCTGTGTGTGTTTGTTTGTCTATGTCCATGTGTCAGGTCAGGTCTTAGACGCCACCTCTCTTAGAAGAGATCTCAGGCTCTCTTCCCACCACACTCCCTGCCAGTGGGTGGTGCCCCCACCTGCCGTTGTAATGGTGGTTCTCGATGTCTGGGGCTGGGTGCTCGGGTGTGTAGTGGCTCACTCCTGGAGGCTGCTTGGGAGGGACTGGCTCCCCTAGTTCTGTCAGGCCCTTGCTCTGCAGGGAAGTCCTCAGGTCTGAGGGCCCAGGGCTCGGTCTGCTCTCGCATAGCCGGCTGCGAGCAGAGCCTGTAGGTTTTGAACCGTGGCCGCTGGGGAACCACCATCCTGGGGTCTCCTCGACTCTTTTCTAGGTGGGTACCACGATTGCCCTGCAGTGCCTCTCCCGGGGCTGTCATGCTCTAGGGGACCACTGGATGTCTGTGGCCCGGGTCTACTCCATGCCTTCTTCATATCCTGGGGGGCTCTTCACACCTGCTATTAAATGAAAACCTTATGAACACAAATGCGCTCACACACACACACAGGTGTGCACATAATTATTCGCACAGTTGTCCAGACAGGTACTCACAAATGGACACTTTCTTGCTCGACTGCTGCCTTTAAAGATGTGTCATGTATCAATAATACCGTGTGATGCTCAGTAACATTTAATATTTATTATTTACTGTTACTTATGCTTATGTTGGTTGTTGCTATTGTCTCCCTGCTGGGGTTTTTTTTTTTTTGCTTGTTTTTTAATTCACCCCAAACTTTTCATTCTTTCTTCTTTGCGGTCCCCTGGTCTTGTCTGTTCTGATTGTAATAAAAATAATATAATAAATAATAAAATAATATAAAATAAAATAAAATAAAAATAATAATAATAATAATTAAAAAATCCTTAAAAATCTAATAAATTATGACTATCAAGTGGACCAGTATATCAAATGCCATAATGGTCTACCGGGGAAAGTTAATCTGTTGGGCATTTTCTTGGCCTTCAGACAACAAATCTGATTGCTACACTGCTGTCCTTACCTGGATGATTGGGCATGTATCAAGACATTAGAGAAATGATAAATAGTTTATGGTCATATTTATCTTTCTTTGTTTTTTTTATACCGCAGCTCTTTTGCACTTGGGTTAAAGGCTTAAACCCAAGTGCAAAGCTAATACAAATATATGTATTTTCCCTCTAAAACAGTTCCCACACTGCTAGTGTTGGTGTTGTGCATGTGTGTGTGCGCTTATGTGTTTATGTTGGAGGTCTGCTGTAATAAAATTGTAATCCTCTCGTCCTTATTGCCACCTAACTATAGTGCAATTGGAGAAATCTTTCAAGGTGTTATATTGCAGACACTAAAGAATAACCAGAGTTGCGAGGGCTGTTACTCAGGCTGCATAAAGTTCACCATTTGCACCATAAAGCTTTATTCACAAAGTGAGCCAGCAGAAATTTCAGTCCAAATCCTGAGGGAACTACTAAGAATGGAGCTCAGGATCCAATCAGAGGAAGGAGAGAACTAAGTGAACTGATCGCGCTCTACCTGTTCAGTCCTTGTACATTATTGACAGTGCACTATGCTGTATCGTAATCCAGTCAAAGAGAAAAGAAAATGTAATTTTGGTCCACAGCGTCTTGGTAAACAATCCAGTAGCTTTAGCAAAATAATTCATTTCCCAGGTGGGAATTTCTTTGTTGTTCTGGTCCATTCAAAACAAATAGTTTGCGCTCAATAGAAATGCCCATGCACATTTAATATCGTTCTGTTATTTATTTTGGGTTAGGCAGTCTACCTGGATTCACTTTTCTAAAAAAAAATGGTCTTAAGGGTTTTTTTTTTGTTTTTTTGGCAGTTAACATCCATTTCTCATTGGCCTGACAGTTTAGCATGAACAGTAAGGTAACATGACTAATATAATAATTTATATTAGTAGTATTTATTTATTGTCATTGTCAAGAACAATGAAATTGCGTTTGGGGCTTCCATACAACCCAAAAAAAAGAAGAAAATAATAAATACCCCTTAAAACCCAAGTGTACATATTTAACCCAGTGTGACTCCAATGCAATAAGACAATCCTTAGCAATAATGTTCGTAGAAATTCAGAGAGGGGGGCAGAGAGTTCAGGAGCCTCACAGCCTGTGGATACAGGCTGTTGGCCAGTCTGGATGTTCTGGCCTGTATAGACCTGTACCTTCTCCCTGAGGGCAGCAGATGGAAAAGGTGGCGCGCAGGGTGATGTTGGTCCCGCAGGATACTGTGCACCCTCCTCAGACAGCGAGTGGGGAAGATATTACTGATCTCTGGCAGACTTGTTCCAATAATTCTGCCAGCTTCTTTCACCACCCGCTGGAGTGCTTGCTGATCGGCCTTGGTGCAGCTGGGGAACCATACTAGAAATCCATACGTCAGAACGCTGCTGATGGCACAGTTGTAGAAGTTCAACATCAGAGATCTGGGAATGTGTGCGCTCCGCAGTCTCCTCAGGTAGTAGAGGCGCTGTTGGGCCTTCCGTGCAACTGAGGTGATATGGTTGCCCCAGGACAGGTCCTCGGTCACAGTTACCCCCAAGAATTTAAAACTGCTCACCCTCTCCACCGCCTCACTGCCAATGAAGAGAGGCAGATGGTTGTTATGACCCCTCTTCCGGAAATCTACAATGATCTCCTTGGTCTTTTTGGTGTTTAAGACCAAGTTATTGTCGTGGCACCATGACTCTAGTTGTTGCACCTCTGTCCTATAGTTTGTCTCATCATTGTTGGATATAAGTCCGAGCACTGTAGTGTCATCTGCAAACTTAACAATGAGATTGGACGCGCAGGAGGAAATACAGTCATGGGTGAAGAGAGTGTATAGCAGAGGGCTCAGAACACACCCCTGAGGGGCACCGGTGTTGACCACAAGGGTGGAGGAGGTGTTCTTACCCACTCTGACACTCTGTCTACGGTTAGTGAGGAAGTCCACAATCCAGTTGCACAGAGAGGAGTTAAGTCCCAGTTGGTGGAGTTTGGGACGGAGTTTGTATGGCCGGATGGTATTAAAAGCCGAGCTGTAGTCTACAAAGAGGAGCCGTGCATAGGTGTTCCTGTGTTCCAAGTGCTTCAGTAATGTGTGCAGCACTGTGGCGATCGCATCCTCGGTTGACCGGTTCTCCCTGTATGCAAACTGGTGGGAGTCCAGGGATGGTGGAAAAGCAGCTCTGATGTGTTTAATGACCAGTCTCTCCAGGCATATTAGTCTCTTATGGCAACAGTGACAATAGAGTTGAATACAGTTTCATTTCAACTATGTTGTCTTTGAGATACCATATGCAACTACTCATGTTTCTAATTCTATTTATAGACTTAAATAAGAGAAAAATGCTCGACCAAGGATTAAACAGAAAGATAATCTCATCTAACAACGCGCATCATAGAGAGGCTTTACTAATAATCCACAGACTCCAAAGTCTTATGTAGCTCTTTTGCTCCAGCTAGCTTTGTGAGCTTCATATTTTCATGTAATAAAAAAAACCCCAATACTCATATTCAAAATGGATCCTCGAATACATGAGATTTATTTCACTATCGCAGGAAAGATGTTTTCCTTTAAATGACTGTTGGCTCGACTATCTGGTTTCGCTTCACAAGAGCCTAATGTTGATAAATGATGCTGTCTTGTCAAGGTGGTTTATTTATGGTTAGACTACTGTGCCTGTTGTGTGCTCAGCTCAGTGATTTGATGGTTTGACCCACCTCCACCATCTTACATTTCAGCTCTCCTACTCATTCTGTGTCTGCTTGCCAGAAGCAACTCTGCCTGCCTCAATAACATACTAATAACTTCTTTGTACCTTTGCTGAACTTCTGTGTAGAATAATTGATTATCTTCATGACATTTTACTGACGTTTTGGGTTTTTTTTATTGGGTTTTTTTTGTAATATTGAAGCAAATAAAATATAGAGAAGTGAGGAATGGAATAGGCGGGTCAATAGTAGACTGTAAATACCTCAGTCATTTTATTCTCTTTCTGAACCCCCAACAAAAACTGCAGGAAGCCCTTCCTCCAACTTGAGCCCTCCCTTCGTGCATAGTGTTTATTAAATCATAGCGCACATGGATGCTTTATTAAATGAGAAAATATTGAAATTCAGACATTCCTCTCCAGTTCAGTTTGTTCTCACACTCCTCTGCTCTTAAATTGATTTCACGCTCTATGGCTATATGCATGGGAAATAATGTGCAGCATTATTAACCAGGAGAAGGGGAGGAGAAAATCACAGGGGAGGACAGGAGGCTCTGACTAAGTATTTGGGCCCCAAATAAATGCTGCCAGTCTGTCATCTAAAGCTGAATCCAAATCTAAACTAGGTATTCAGCCCAAATTAGCATTGTTCACTTGATGCCATACTTCTCCTCAGAACTGAACTATCAGGGCTTGGTGTTTGTTTTGGGATGGCTTTGTTGGCCTTCTTAGCCTTTTGTGCCTGCCCCCGTCTGGACCAAATTGATTTTTAGTCCTCTCTCTGAAGATGCAATTGCTTGGGAAAGTCACTATAATAATGGTAAATTACACGAGCACAATTGTGCTGCCAGCTCATATTCATTTTCCGCAGTCCTAGCTACTGCAAGCTCTGTGCATCTACAATTAGTTCAAGTCATGCACGCTTTTTGGTGCTCAGAGAAAATACTCAATAGTAATTGTGTAACTGCCCTTAAAGCCTACACTGCATGCTCCATTTCCTAGTTTTGTAAGATAAACATATTGGATCATTTTAAAACTAAAACAATTAAAAAGTCTTTTCAAAAGTCACTAATAACACATTCTGTACTCCTTGAACTATTTTATTTTGCTAAACCGAGGAAAAAATACAGTTTTTTTAAATGTATAAACAGATTCCTTATTTAGTATGTACCATAGTGTATGTAGTTATTAATGCTAACAGACTGTTATTGTTCTGGTTCTTATTGTTCACCTCAGAAATGTTGCTGCTAAATATCTAACTCTAGTGTCTTTTTGCGTCATTTTTTGGGTCATTGAGAAGTGTGATTGGTCACTCCAGAGAACACACCTCCACCAGTGGCGGTGTGCTTTACACCACTACATCTGATTTTTTGCATTGAGCTTGGTGATATAGGCCTTGGGTGCAACTGTTCGGCCACTGAAACCAATTCCATGAAGCTCACTGTGCATTGTTCTTGACCTAACCTGAAGACCACAAGTGTGTAGCAACTTGGGCGAAGTGGGCTTGTTACACAGGTGATATCTTATCATGGTATCACGCTGGAATTCACTGAGCTCCTAAAATGTTTATAGAAAAAGTCTGTGTGCCTATGTGCTTGATGTTATACACCTGTGGCCATGGAATTGATTGGAACACCTGAATTTGATGATTTGGACGGGTGAGTGAATATTTTTGGAAATATAGTGGATTTGGGAGCAAGTGAATATTTTGTCCCAAAAGTTGATGTGTTGGAAGAGGCAGAAATAAATGGCCTGTATTTGTATAGCACTTTACTAGTCCCTAAGGACCCCAAAGCGCTTTACACATCCAGTCATCCACCCATTCACACACTGGTGATGGCAAGCTACATTGTAGCTGCAGCCACCCTGACAGAGGTGAGACTGCCGATGGCGCCAGCCCTCTGACCACTACCAGTAGGCAATGGGTGAAGTGTCTTGCCCAAGGACACAACGACCAAGACTGTCCAAGCTGGGGCTTGAACCAGCAACCTTCCGATTACAAGGCAAACTCCCAACTCTTGAGCCACGATCGCCCCCAAAAATGGAAAGCATAAGGATTGGACCTATTGGTCCAGCACATCCCACAGATGCTCAATTGGATCAAGATCTGGTAAGCTATGTACATAAATAGCTTACCGGATCTTGATCCAATTGAGCATCTGTGGGATGTGCTGAACCAACACGTCCAATCCGTGGAGGCCCCACCTCGCAACGTACTGGACTTAAAGACTCTGTTGCTCACGTCTTGGTGCCAGATACCACAGCACACCTTGACGGTTTGAGTGGAGTCCATGCCTTGATGAGCCAGGAATGTTTTGGCAGCTAAAGCAAGACCAACACAATATTAGACAGGTGGTTAGTGTATTTCCACATGTTTTTTTTTTTAAAGATTCCTGAATCAGCAACGACTCCACAGTACATAAACTAATCCATCTGTCAAGGCCCTTCTGCTTTTGATTCAGTTCACATATCTCTGCCTGTCAATCTGTCAATCTTTGATGCACTGTTGGCTCTAAATAATTTTTCACAACAGTGAACAGAACATAAACTGAAAGATGGAAAGCGTGAGTAATGAAGAAGAATAACGAACACGATGTGGTCAGCCACAAATAAACGGCAAATAAACAAAATAATAAAATAAATAAACACACACCAAACCTTACAAGCTGGCTCGTGATGACACAGAAAGTGCTTTTTAATCTAATAGAGAGCTTTTGAGCAGTGAATTAATGCGTGTATGGAGTGGAGGTAGTAATCCTCAGTCTGGCATAAGCTGGTGCTCTGAGTCCTCCTACGCCGCTACAGGGTGACACAGAGTTCTCTCCGCAAATTCTCTTTCACTCTTTGGCTTGTTAGCCATGTATGAGAATATTTGTAAACAGTACTGAGCGGACCCACTGTGTCTGGTCAAATGCTACATAATATTTGTTGAACTCTTCATTGGCCTCTCCAGTATTTGACCATGTGTCATCTCCACTGCTAACACTGCTTCTTTAAAGAATAGATCTTGTGGTAAATTTGTGAGCAAATGGACTCAGTTTAGTGAACTGACCTTAAAACACCATGATATTGCATGCCTTGCTCAATGGCATGTTGATAATGACAGTTTGTGTAATGCTAGATGCTCTGCAGACACTAGCTCACATATTTGGCATGCATCGCTGTCACCACCCACGTCATCATATAAATGTTTCACCTAACATACTCTCAGTTGCACATTTCCGTTTGCCTAGATTCCAATCTGAGGAAGTGGAATTCCATGTTTTTCTTCTTTTCAGTTTTTTTAAACATGGTAATTTCCATCACTGAGTGACTCACTCTGTCCAGGACGCATGGCGGCTGAGGACAGAGTCACAGAATATCTCTCAGGGGAATTGGAGATTGCTTTGGAGGGTACTGAGTGACTCTCCAGAGCCAGCGACTGCATTCTTGCACCGATGCAGATATCTCAGCTGCTTTGCTCAATGCTCTCCTGTGTCTTGCTGTTCTCTCACTTTGTCAAACTGTTGCATCCCAGGAGACAAGCAAAGTCTGCCTTTGCAGACTCTACCCTATTCTAATATACTCTCTTATTTCACAAAAAGGAAGAAGTAAAAAAAAAAAAAGGTAATTTCCAATAATAACACAAACAATCAAACAAACAAAATTATCATTAATTTGAAACTGCTTTACATTGTTCTTAAACGAAGAACAAAGATACCATGTCAGTCATCTCGTCTGTGCAATGTGTACCCATACAGTTGATGGACACAACAAACTAACTAAACCTTTAAATATTTATGGGTGCACATCTAAATGGTACCCGTGAGTCAAAGCAAACAAAAAACATGCAAACTTTTTATTGCTGGATTGCAGTAAAATGTCATTCCACAAGTTACTGCGCTTGTAAATCAAATACACAGACTCAGTCTTATAAGCCAATGTGTATTCTTTTGGTACTACAGTCTTTGAACTGCTTCATTTAACTTAATCGAATGACCTATTTACTTGTCTCTTCAGTACCAGAACCAGTATTACCACAACAGTGCAGCTGTTTGCAGTTTTAATCACACTGTTGTTTTCAGGTAAGTGCTCACCTAAGTTTATTTGTATGTAATGCATGTGCACTATGTCAAATTTATTTATTGCTTCTTTTTTGCACATATTTAAACTACAGACAGCAGGACCTGCATGGGGATCAATACATTTTAGCAGTAAATATGCACACGTTTCAAAGACAGACAATATTGCAACTGAATGTTTTAATTGTCCTGTTTTCAATAATCTTCTATGTAAATCTCAAATTAATCCATCTTTTGCTCGTTTCCAGAGGCAATAGTTTTTATCACATCCAATTTCACATCTTATCCACCGTTTCACAGAAATTAGTGACAGATAAGGTGTCTCAGATCACTCAGTAGGGTGGGAAACACACACCTTTCCAGTAACATGTAAAAATATTGCCTCAAGCCAGATTCATGAGAAAATTTCAGTGTTTTCATGCTTCTTGGTGAGAAAAGAATGGTAGCACCTAGAAAGACCAAGAAATGGTGAATCTCTTTGAAAGTTATTACAATGCACAGAAAGCATGCATAGCTTATTATCTGACAAACGTTTCAGCTTTGAACTATGGTTTCAGCAACAGCAATTGAGGAAAGACTGTTAAATATTTAAGATATGTTTCTTTTTTGAAATGAGGATAAACGCAGTTATTGACTGGAGTTGAGGTTTCAGTGGTACAGAGAAACTGTGCTGTACCGCACTGATCACATCATACCAAAGAAAATGTTTTGTCAGATCCTACAGATAAGTAGTGTTTACTTCTTTGGATTCAAAGAAGGGACTCATGCTTATACATGTATTTGCTTTTTAAGACTGAAAACACCATGCCTCTCACACCTAAGCAGACACACATAGAAGAGATATCTTCGTACAAGGTGCCAAGTGGGAATAAACCACTGGTATATTAGTAATAGGGAAAAGAAAGAGGTCATGCTAAATATACACTACAATTTTTTAGATTTTTGTGTACACAACATGTAGCATATAGGAGATTTTTGTCTTCTAGCCTTCACCACTCTGTGTAAAATAATTTCTTTGTCTTTGTCCTAGCTGAAAGACAATTGTCTCATTATAGATTAGATTACTCAGATGCCCACAATCTTTTAACCCTCCGGTTATAAGCTATAAGCTAGTCTACTATGTAGAGACTGTGGCCAATTACTTGTTATTTTAGTCATAAATCCATGTTGTTGGTGATTTTTAGGGCTACTTGAGCAGAAAGCAGAAAGACAGGATTTTCTTAGAACGAGTCAAAGAAAACTGAAGTAAAGGTGAACTACTAGTACCAAAATTGCATATCATAAAGTAGTTTTTCATAACTAACCATACCTAATTTTATTCATGATAAAGATTTTTAATATATCGTAGTTTTAAATCCATTTTCTCTTCCTATCCTGTTCTGAGCCACAAGGGAACCAGAACCTATCCTGGATGTCGTAAGGCAAAATGCAGGATAAACCCTGGACAGTTCAACAGACTGCTGCAGTAATTAACACAGAGAGACAGGCAATCATTCTTGAGACAGCCATTCTAGAAATAGCAATTAACTGAACCCATGCATATCTGTGGGAGGAAGCTGGAATACCCAGAGACAACACAGGAAGGTCCCAGTAGGCCAGTGGATTCAAACCAGGAATCCACTTCTGAGACAACAGTGCTAAGCACCACATCACTCTGATATTCAGGTTTTTGTTTTGTTTTTTAAATTACAGTTAATATATATAAAAGGTAGTATCTCACATTTGGGCACATGGGCAGCACGGTGGCACAGTGGTTAGCACTGTTGCCGCACAGCAAGAAGGTCCTGAGTTCAATTCCAACATCAGGCCGGGGTCTTTCTGTGAGGAGTTTGCATGTTCTCCCCGTGTTTGTGTGTGTTCTCTCCGGGTACTCTGGCTTCCTCCCACTGTCCAAAGACATGCACTTAGTGGGGATAGGTTAATTGGTTAATCCAAATTGCCCATAGGTGTGAATGTGCGAGTGAATGTGAGTGCGAATGGTTGACTGTCTCTGTGTGTTGGCCCTGCGACAGACTGGCGACCCGTCCAGGGTGTACCCCGCCTCTCGCCCTATGACAGCTGGGATAGGCTCCAGCGCCCCCCGCGACCCTGAACAGGATAAGCGGATGCGAATGGATGGATGGATGGATTTTTCTGTTGTATAAAGTCCAAAAGCTAAAATGACAGTTGAGCATGTTATGATGGCGTACATATTTGAACATGTGCAGTCAAAATATGAGCCGCATCTTCGTGTTTATCATACATTCTGGGTGTTCAGTTTCTGCTGAAACTAATTAATTGTTGGAATGAAGAAAGCCATATGCACAGTCTGAAGGGTTATTGCAGTGTTGTGTTATGGTGTTGGACAGGTTTGCATGTTGACTTGTTTGGTTGATGTATCAAACATGTATTTCTCTGACGGGGCTAAAGCAACTGAGATTTTTGAACGCTTTGCTTAATTAAGCATCAACTCATATTCAGTTTAGATCAGTTTCACTAACATAGCATTTTTTCAGTTAATCCTACTGAGGGGCAGATGGTCAGATGATTGGTGAGCTGAATGAGTCCAGACACAAACTAAGCAGAGGCACATTTCAAATCAGTGTTAGCCAAGATCACAATAAAAGATCATGTATGGAAAGCAGTATATTCCTTCAAAACATAATGCCTTAATACCAGTGCTGGGACTAACGCGTTATTAAGTAACGCGTTACAGTAACTACGTTATTATTGTGGTAACGAGCACAGTAACTAGTTATTATGCCAAAACCGGGAACGCGTTACTCGTTACTGGGATTTAGATAGGCTCGTTATTCGTTACTTCGTGTGGTGGCTATCGCAGTCGGAGCGGATGAAACCAGGAGATGTCCTTACTGAATCATCAGAGCTGTGATGGAGAAACAGATTTACCTTTTAGGTGACATGAATGAGTTGAAGGGAAGTTATGAACTGTTTCTGAGAGACAAATAACACCAGGATCCTTTTCTAAGTAGCTGACAGCTGGTAACTGTGCAGG
>NW_024584135.1:0-1207 GCF_018398535.1 Haplochromis burtoni
GCAGCACAGGCATCCCCCCAGCCAAACAGCTGTCCCTTGTCAGTCAGGCGGTGGAGGGGGCTGGCCATTGTCACGAACCCTTTGATGAACCGACGGTAGTAGGAGGCTAGGCCCAGGAAGCTCCGCAGTTCTTGGACGTTGGAGGGAGTCGGCCAGTCCCGGACCGCAGCCACTTTTGCGGGGTCAGTGGCGACACCTCGAGCCGCAGCTCAGCTTGTCGGATGGCACTCAAGACCTTGCTCAGGTGAGACAGTGCACTGTCGAAGTCGCCACCGTGCACCAACAGGTCATCCAAGTACACAACGCAGCGGCTACGAGGGATATCCACGAGCACCCTCTCCATCAGCCTCTCAAACGTCGCTGGCGCATTGCAGAGCCCAAATGGTGTGACCCTGAACTGCCACAGCCCCTGTCCAATGGTGAATGCAGTCTTAGGCCTTGCGTCAGGGGCTAGCTCCACCTGCCAGTAACCACTGCGTAGGTCAAGGGAGCTGAACCAACTGGAGCCGGTAACGTAATCTAGGGCCTCATCGATCCGCGGCAGCGGGTACGAGTTCTTCTTGGTGACTGCATTGAGACGGCGAAAATCCACGCAGAACCTCGGGCTGCCATCCTTCTTCCCCACCGCTCAATCACCCCAGCCTCAGCCATCTCACGGATCTTCTCTTTCACTACCTGCCGTTTCGAGAGGGGCAGCCAGTGTGGGCGCAGACGGATGGGCTGAGCAGAGCCGGTGTCGATGGTGTGCTGGACCAGACTCGTCTGCCTACAGTCTTTGTCACTGGCGCCAAAGATGTCCACATTCTCGTCCAGGAGGCACCTCAACCGCTGGTGCTGGTCGACGTTGAGGCCTACGCTGCTGCGCTGCCAAAGGTCATCAACAGCCTCGATGGTCTCGGTCGAAGGAGCTTTGTCAGGCTGAAAGGCTGAGAGGCTGAGGCTGAGGCGAGTGGAGATGATCCGGAGCCACCGGCATCCGAAATCTGCTGAGCGGCAGCTGCCCGATGCCTGTCTCGTCTGGTCCCCACTCCCTGCTTTTGGCCACGTTGGAGAGCAAAAGTCTCTGCGCCAAGAGTGATAGCCAGCTTTGTGGTGTCAACGCAGGCCCCCCAGCGGCTCAGCAGATCCAGGCCAATGATGCACTGGTCTTGAATGTCGGCGAGCCAGAAGTCGTGCACCAGCTCTAGATCCTTCACTCGGATCCGCA
>NW_024584135.1:2573-23221 GCF_018398535.1 Haplochromis burtoni
TATGTATGTATGTATGTATGTATGTATATATGTATATGTATGTGTATAGATATATATGTTTTGTTTTTGCTTTCTAATAATTACATCAGTAATAATGACAGCACTGTCTCTCTCCATATGTCGACAGTCCACACTTTAAACAGACAGAAACTGCACAAATGCATTGGCGTCTCAGAGTAATTAAGGAAGTCTTGATGGTTTTTCAAAAGGATAAATCACTGTAATAAAAATGTGTGGACAGCTATTTTTAGCTCTTCATTACAACAAGGCATATTCAGACCATCCAATCTATCCCTTTGACAGACAGATGATGCCTTCTGAATGTGGAATTAGTGAGTGCCTCCACTACGTCTTTGTGAGATTTTTTTTCTCTTTTACTTTTAATGACAGTTCCAATTAGGAAGTCCTCCTCGGGTCGTGCATAAAACAGAAAAAAGCAATGATGGATGGGTTTAGAGACAAAGAAAGAGAGGGAGTCCAGAAAGAGACACGCAAAGGCAGCCCCAGTAGGAGATGGCTGTCTGCTCTCTGTTTCACTTCACCGTAGGGGTCCCTTTTAGCAATGGACCGGGCACTGACACGTTCTCCTAATAAGGGAGCAAGACGTCTTTTGGACAAGCTAGGAAGCCATTAATAGTGTTAACTGGACTTGCTGGAGGATAATTTTTCCTCCATGACTTGGCGTGTCTCTCTTTGTGGCAAATGTACGCATGCAACCACGCACTTATACCTTTTGTACCTCAAGGAGCACATTTTTCTCTTCTCTTTCAGAGCTTGAATTATTTTTGCACCTGCAAAGATAAAATTAACAGATGTGCAGTTATCTTCTTGCTTTGACTTAACAATGTCAAAAATGCCTTACTTGAAAATAGCTGAACAAAAGCTGGCGCATGAATGTGGAATAACAATTCAGCAGCTGAATTAAATATAACCAATTAAAAGCCATTATGCCTTCATTGTCAGCCATCATGGTATCCCTGGGAAGGATGTAGCTGTTCATTTCAGAAAGAATACAATTATTAGTGTATTTTTTTTATTTAAATATTCCTAATACACATGAATTTATTATTATTATTATTATTATTATTATTATTACTGCTGTTTTTTTCTTTCTTGTATGCCGGGTGACTTTAACGCTCTCTGTGTAACTTCTATAATTCATAGCATGACATGTATTGAGTGGAGTGACTACAGGACTACTCCTATAATATATTATAATAATAAAATAATTATAACATTGACATTATTGTTTTATAATTAGCTGCTAATGACTACTTTAATGATAAGTTTTCTTACTTTTTGGATATTTTCCAACTTTTTAACATTAACACAGGTAAATGTCGTTGTTGGTGCCCTCACAAAGTTCTTCATAAAGACCAGGCTGTCTGTCTTTAAAAGGCTTCGCCAAGTTTGTGTTCAGCTGCTAGCCAGGAGAGGGGCCGTGTGCCTGCTGGAACTGGTGCTGTGTGAGGTTGTGTCATCTGGATGAGGCAAAGTAAGCAACATTGTTTCAAATGAGGAGCTAATCCCAGAGTAATATTAAATATTGATTAGTATCTGGGTATCGCTTTTTGACAACCCTGCTCAGTACATTTGCAGCCTATGGTATCTAAGGTACTCAACAACAATGACAATTAATCATGTTTTCATTATTTTCATTATTTTGATACCAAAAGCTGATAAATATCAGTTTTGGTGACATCCCCATGTGGGTTTTAATCCATGAGCCAGCTGTAGCCTTTCTGTGTACCTCTTTTCTTCCCGTGGGTTCTCTCCAGCTGCTCTGACAGTTGTTCTATGATGTAAACTCTCTTTCAATAATATCAGATCACAGGCTAAATTCATAGCAAACGAAATTAAAAAGTGTACCACGTCACATGTTCACACGGGGCATGATGATCTTCTATGATCAATTACAGGACAACTGAGGAAAGTGACACAAACCATGTTAGGCAAAGACAAATGACTAAAAAGTCAAGGAAAGGAGGGTTGTAGCCCTCACATCACATACTGCACACTCTTGCACAAGAGTCATTTCCCATGAGAGCAAAGCTGCCAAACATAAAGTCACCTTGTCTCAACTTGGCTAAGGGTTAGGTGATAGACTGCTGTGTGATGGGCCTTCTATAGCTTGAACACCACATTGTTTCTGTCATGTCCACTACTAGCCAGTTATCTGTCATGCTCAAGAATAAAATGACTTCACTGTATGCTATCTCTTCCAGTCGCTCCATTACCTGATAGAGATCTAACTGTAAAGAATATGCCTTAAACAGTTCATCTTCAAGTTCGTTCCAAAGCTGAGCAAGCACATCAGTCACTTGAATTTCTTCTCAGGTCTCTCTGTTCATCCCTCATGCATCAATATGCCATTTCATCTCACTTAACTTGTCAGGATTTTAATAACTTTATCTTTTAAGCAATATTAATCTTATTTCCCCAAATCCCATTTTGATGAACAGGCAGTGTAAGAATCCCTGAATATAGTAATGGATCAGATGCTTGTCACTTTGGTAAAAAAGTCACAAGTAAAATACATAATAAATAAACCTGATTCCAATAAAGACTTATATATTTGATTTATTTTACAGATACACTTAAAGAAAGTTACCATGTAATGCAGGAGCAGAGTAAAATGCTTTTCCACCAAGTTCAGTCATTATATGTTAAAAAAAGAGAGATAGTGTGATTTCAGAGAGTTTGGACTTTTTTATGTGTATTTAAAACAAATTATTAGTGATTACCCTGCTGAAGAAAGCAGATATATGGCTGTTGATAAAATTAATTGACACTATATTTGTGACAGTGGATTTAATGTAAGGGCACCGGTGTTATAATTGCAGGGACCGATCATACAATCTGTATAGCTGTTAAAACAAACATACAAACAACAACAAAATTATGAAGAAAGTTCTCTGATTAGACACTCAAACATCCTTCCTTCTGTTTCCTTCCTTTTATCTACCTGCAAGACCTCTGATTATGAAGATTGTCACTTACTGCTATAGCAGCTGTAAGATGTTAAATGTGTTAAAGACTCTTCTTTTAATCATCACAGTAACTGTTTTAAGCCATTTTAAATCACTACTTTATTTATCTAAGGCACAGGTGTCGAACTCCAGGCGTTCTACAGGTTTTAGATGTGTCCTTGATCCAACACAGCTGATTTAAATGGCTAAATGACCTCCTCAACATGTCTTGAAGTTCTCCAGAAGCCTGGTAATGAACTAATCATTTGATTCAGTTGTGATGACCCAGGGTGAGATCTAAAACCTGCAGGACATCTGCCCTCGAGCCCTGGAGTTCGAGATCCCTGATCTAAGGAATATTGTAAAATGACATATTTAAATGGGAATCAGTATACAGTGATCTTAAGAAGTAATTGTCATTTCTCACATGAATATCTCAAAATATCTGTTTGGACTGAGCCGTCTTCCGCCACCACATTTATAACACCTTATAATAGTGAGTCACACAAAAGCAGCATGTTTATTTGGCAGTGACACGAATTTACTATTCTCCCGCACTGCACATTGCTAGTATGCGATGTAGTGTGCCAAGAGTAACATATGGGGTTAATGAACTGTGTTGTACTGGACATATGTCTACTTCCTGGTAGAGAAAAGATCTTCCTTTTTGCAGTTGGCTATGTCTACAACAATACTCCGCTGTTAACGGTGAAACTCTCAAGGTCATTGTGCTTTCATTCGTGCCTCTTTCCCTTTGTGAAAATGTGATGGTGATTAGTACTGTACTGTTTTTTAGCCTTCAGTGGCCTTCAGGACAAAAACAGTTCCCTTGTTTTCCCTTGGTAGCCACATGAGTTCAATACACAGCAACATAAGAAAAAACAAATACAAGCAAGCTATGAAAACTACTTCAGCAATTTCAAGAAAATTAATTCTGCATCGTGACAACACACAAACACTGAACTAGTAAATGCTGCTTTTCATTCTCTTTATTTATTTATTCATTTATTATTATTATTATTGTTATTATTGTTATTATTATTATATATTGTTCTTGGTATGAATCATGCACTTTATATAAATATGAATGATATCTTTCCCTCTCTCCTGTGAACTCTGCATCAGATTGCAAGATGACTTCACCGGCTAAAGGCTAGCGATGCTCATATCAGGGATATTCTGACATTCATTTTGTTAAGCTTTCATAACATCAGTCTTTTATGTATACAATGATTAAAACATTCTTATAGAATAATTCAGATTGTGGAATTTTTTTTCCTCAGGTGGAGTTACAGAGGTCACTTACATGTGGAGCAGAGAACTTCAGAGCCTAGCTTGTTAAATGTTATACTAATGCAATTCAGCGATTGCCTGGAGACACCATGGACCTAAGCTCAACTTTTCAAAGCATAGGAGTAGGTTAGTATGCGGTCCACTTTTGTGCAAATACTTTCAGGGTGGTTCAGGGCTTTAAATGTGATAATCTGTATTGCTAAATTGTCTGTGACTCTCCTTAAGGTTTTTCCTCTGTGATATATCTGTATTCATATAATCTAATGCTTATGGCTTTCTCCATATTTAACATTTATGTTTCTATAAAGTGAACAAGTACACTTTCTAAATAGAAGATGTACCAGTAGAGGTCCAGTGGCTTTCATGCATGCTTGCATGTGATAGTGTGAGACACAGAGCAAATTAACCTGATATTATAGCTTACTATTTCGCCCTGGGGTGAGCTAATTATTGCTTGAGATTGCACCTTAATTGTGCAGTGGGGGTAAAAATACTTGGGATGACCGTAAAAACAAGATAAGTGTACAATAATAGGATGCTTGCTATTAATGCATGCTCATTATTCTCCAAGATAACTGTTCCCCTATTTTTGGGAACGTGTCAGCAATTCCACCTAACTGCTGATTAAGTTATTATGGGAGACGGTACAATCAGAGGTGTAGGCTTTTCCAGAAACATTCTGATTGTCTCTCAGATCATTTTGACATGTGTACATGTTTTTGTGCTGAGAGGAGATGTCCTACAGAAACCTGTCAATGAGTGTCTGCAGGAAGACAAAATTGAGTATGCTTATATAATGTAACGTAAAGATTTTAAATGATCTTCATCTTCAATTATTTCTCCTAATGCAGGTGTACATAAAATGTTGCTCGTTTAACACTTAAAGCTTTCAGTGACAGAGATATCATCTGTCTTTCTTTTGCCCTTTGTGTTTAGTTGTTGTTCAAAATCATAATTATTGTTATGGTCTGCAGGAGCTGCATGTGCACTGTGAAGTTTTTAGTGTACAAGAAAAACACAAAACTAGTTATAAAAACACTGGTCTGCTATGGTGCGACTCTTCGCATACATGCACTGCTTACTTTATTAGGTACAACTGTTAACTGCTTATTAATGCACATATTTTTTCAGCTAATCACATTTCAGTAACTCAGTGCATTTAGGTGTGTATAAATAGTCAAGGCCACCTGCTAAAGTTTAAACTGAACTTGAATGCTGGTCTGAGTCGTTCAGAAGCTCCTGATCTACTGGTGTTTTTCCACACAACTAGGATTTACAAAGAATGGTCCAAAAAAGAGAAGAGTAAGCAGACTGCTTCAAACAGTCAGGAAGACAATGCTTACTCCAATAACCAAGTTATGCAGAAGAGAATCTCTGAATGAACAACACGACAATAATTGAAGCAGATGGGTTACAGCAGCAGAAGACCACAGTGGGTGTCACTCCTGTCAGCTAAGAAGAGTTAACTGAGGCTACACTCCATGTGGGTTAACCATAATTGGACAATGGAAGTCTTATGCTGCCTAGTCAGATGAGGCTTGGTTTCTGCTGCAGCATTTGGTTGGTAGGGTCAGAATTGGTGTAAGTTTGCTGGAGGTGGTGTTCTTGGCACACTTCAGGCCACTTGGTACCAATTGAGCATTGTTTAAATGTCACAGCTTACTTGAGTATTGTTGCTAACCATGCCCGTCCCATTATTACCACAATGTACCCATCTTTTGAAGGCTGCTTTGAGTAGGAAGCTGTGTAACAAAGCTTAGACCAGGCCCTCAAGGCCTGGAGTTGGACATCCCTGGGTTAAACCATCTAAAACTGGTTTCTTCATAATGACAACCGGCCCACTCTTCTTTGCAGAATTGTTTAAAATCATTGTTACGTCCTCCCTCTCTGCGACTGTGTGTTTCCTGGGTGAGAGAGCGCCTGTTCGTTGTTGTTGTTGTTGTTGTTGTGCTAAGCTAACAGGCAGAATGCTACAAGCATAGCTCTAAAGAATGTAGCATCATGGGCAGTGTAGTCCGTGTTGCAGGGAGAATGCACTGCCATACACATTATGGGTCTGTGAGCGCGAGGAGGGAGAAAAAGGGGAGTGGAAAGGTACGAGTTGTTTTTTGGCAAATGCGATACAAACCTTTGTGTTTTTGGTCAGCAGTGAGCTTTAAAGCCCATTTAAGTGTATTATGTAATGTTTTTTTTTATTTCAGTTAATACAGAAAACCTTTAATCATTTCATCCTTTTCCCCCACTGAGCAGTTACTCATTCTCTACAATGACATAGTCTGTGGTGAAAATAACAGTTTTACAGTTTAGAGTACAATTTTAACCATATATGTTTCATTTGTCTTACAAACTGAGACATTTAGAATTGAGCTATTTGTATATATATTAGACCTATTTGTTACATATTGTAACTTTGTAATATATTGTAATATGTATTATTTAATTTAGTTTGGTCAGTAACTGTTCCTACTGTCTTGGAGCAACTGTAACCACATAATTTCCTCGGGAATTATTTAACTATTCTGAGAATTTAATCTCACAGAACAATTTTTATTTATTTATTTTTATTCAACACTGCAGTAAGCAGTAAGACCCTCTCTTCTGCTATAAAGCTTTAAGTCACTTTTGCACAAATTTACTAGCAGTAGACTTTGATGTCTATTATCACATTGATACCAGATTATTCTCATAAAGAAATAGTACAGAGATGCAAATCAAATACTTAACACACATGCAAACAGAATGATCATAACTAGTCTAGTCTTATTTTGCATGTCCCCATTTACCTTTACTATTCAGATAGGTGAACATTGAGCATCTGCACTGTTAACAAAGAGCTAGATTCTCCATCAGGCCTTAATAAGGCCTTAAAAGAAACAGAAAAAGCAGAAAGCAAGTCATTAGGGTCCTCCAGGAGCTCCACTTTTCCATGTCCAAACGAGCAAGACCTCACCATATAAAGTGGTTATCCTATATTGTTTACATAATAGTATTTGAAAAACAATATTATGTAAAATTGTTTTGTGACCAGAAAAGTCAGCCCCCTGCTGAACATTGCAGGAAAGAATGCAGGTTTAAGGCACATCTGCAGTTGCATCACTTTTTAGACCTAGAAGCTACATCAATCTTTTAGAGTATAAGGTTTTAATATATATGATATGATAATAATGACCAACTTTTGCATTGCCTTGCTAAAATAAACTAGACAGACTATACTGTAAAATTGCAG
This sequence comes from Haplochromis burtoni, assembly GCF_018398535.1. NCBI lineage: Eukaryota > Metazoa > Chordata > Actinopteri > Cichliformes > Cichlidae > Haplochromis > Haplochromis burtoni. The sequence goes on from NW_024584135.1 coordinate 10,062, forward strand.
AAAAATGTAAGGTAGTATATTTTGTGTATTTTGGTCCAAATCAAGCATGATTGCTGCCTTGCAAGTTATCTCTGCCAAGTGTACTTTCTGTCATTTGCCTGCATAAAAACTCGTAAGACATTTGGCCCCTCTCTTGTTCTTCTCCAAGGATACATAACTTGGAAAAAAAAACCAGGATAGTTTTCCATTCTGCTTCAGTCCATCTTCAGTTAGGTTTGTCCAGATATGTTTTTCTTTGCAAAGTGGAGTTTTAAATTGCATTTGTGAACTGCGTTCACTGACAATGGTTTTCAGTACCCATGCACTGCATTCAATTACAGAGCTGTCTGTTTTTAATGAAGCACCACCTGATGACCGGAGCATTTCAGTGTTGTTCTTTGACCTTGTTCCATCAATATAGAAATCTGTCCCTATTTCTAAAAATGATGTCTAAATAGATCATCAAAATCTCACATTTTCTTGCATTTTTAATTTTAGAAGCATCAAATTAGAGTGCCATTTCCTATGCAGTCTTGCACACAGCGGCAAACGTCTCACCATCACAATCCTGAAAAACTTGGTTTCTCTGGGATTCTTTCTCTCTCTCTCTTGCTCGCTCTCTTTTTTTTTTTTTTTTTAATAAAGAGAGATAGGAAGTAACAAAGTACAAATACTTAGTTATTGTACTTAAGCAGAATTTTCAGGTACATTTTCACACAAATATATGTACTCTCTACTCCTTACATTTCTACATAACTGCATGGTCACTTAAGATTCAAGATTCAAAGATTCAAAGTGTTTATCGTCATGTGTCACAAGAGAAAAGGCATTTCTGTGCAATGAAATTCTTTCTTTGCTGTCCACCCACAGATCGTAATTATACAATAGAAATGGAACATATAAATACAAATAGTACAAATAAAAGCTGAAGACAGAAAAGGAGACAAAATATGGAGATTTGAAACTGATGTGTGCAAAAGAGCTATGAGCTTAATATGCTGGCTTAATATGTAAGATGACCAGATGTGCAAAAAAATTATTTACTGTTCAAAATGGGTCAGCTGTTCAAGAGTCTGATGGCAGTGGGGAGAAGGAGTTAGTGAGTCTGGATGTTCTGGATTTCACATTCTAAACCTTCGTCTCGAGGGCAGAAGTGTGAACAGTCCGGTTGGGTGTGTGGGTCTTTGAGGATGGAGGCAGCTCTCCTCTGGACTCTGCGATGGTAGATGCTCTGCAGAGAGGGCAGCGGGAGTTCTGATGATCTTCTCGCGTGTTATCACTCTCTGCAGGCGTTGTGGTCCATAGCAGTAGTGCTGCCGTACCATGCAGTGATGCAGCTGGTCAGGTGCTCTCCACAATGCAGCTGTAGAACCTGCTGAGGATCTTGGCCGACATACCAAATTTCCTCAGCCTCCTCAGGAAATACAGCCGCTGCTGAGCCTTCTTGACCAGCTGTGTGGTGTTCAGTATCCAGGTGAGGTCCTCAGAGATGTAGACGCCCAGGTACCTAAAGCTGCTCACCCTCTCCACTTCAAGGCCCCGGATAGACAGGGGTGGGTGAGGCCTCCTCTTCTTCCTTGTGTCCACTATCATCTCCTTCGTCTTGTCAGTGTTGAGGGTGAGGTTGCTGTCCTCACACCATGACACCAGACCAGCCACCTCTCTCCTATAAGCTGCTTCGTCCCCTCCAGTGATGCGACCGATCACTGTAGTGTCGTCCACAAACTTCAAAATTATGTTGTCTATATTGGAGGCGACACAATCGTGGGTGTACAGGGTGTAGAGTGTATGGGGCTGGGGCTGAGTCATGAGTCATGTAGAGTCATGTAGAACATGAGCATAACATCAAGTGAACACTTCACCTGGTGCAATGCTCCTGCCCTGGAGTCTGACCTGGGGTGGACGCCCAACGGTGAGCACCTGGTGGCTAGGCCTTTGCCCATGGGACCATGCTTCTCCTGGGTCCTGGGTTAGGTGCATTGTGTGTCTGGCAGCAGCACCCTGGCAGGCTGATCCCTGGCTACCAAGGCTAGCGATGGGGACATGGAACATCACCTGGGTGGGTAAGGAGCTCAAGTTAGTGTGTGAGGTTGAAAGGCCCTGGTTAGATAAAGTTCACCTCCATGCAAGCTGGGAATGCCTAGCAGAGGACCCGGTCCTCGAGAACTTCAACTCTTGGGGAGCTTGGAGACACTAAGGCTACGTTCACACTGCAGGTGTTAATGCTCAATTCTGATTTTTTGATCAAATCTGATTTTTTTGTCTGGTTGTTCACACTACAAATAAAATGTGACAGCAAACGCGCTCTAGTGTGAACCACTCACAGCCCTCAAAGCAGCCCGCGTGCGCGAAAGACGTTGTCACACACAATGCGCTCTGTTTAGACCTAGACCAAACAGCATTGTTTAACTGATGGCCCTTAATATAAAGACTTGTTTCAGACTTTACGTTTCCTAAATTTGCTTTAAGTTGTAAAGTTATTTTGTTATTTACATGTGGCCTAATAATTGTCCTTATTGCTGTTTTAGAGAGGAGCGGTGCTTCAAAGGATAGTTGCAGATTTCTGTCAGACCTAACTGTCACTAACATCTACACTGGATGGCCAGGAAGAGTTCACGATGTCTTCTCTGGCACGTCTCCAGCGCTGATATTTGGCGTCTGTCTTGTGCAGTGTTGGGTAAGTTACTTTAAATTAGTAACTTAGTTACATTCTTCTATCAAAAGTAACTCAGTTACTTCAAGTTACTCGTTACTTTCAGAGTAACTAGTTACTAGGGAAAGTAACTTTGGTTTTACTCAGAATTCTCTTGTTAATGTGTTGCTTCCGTAACTGGATACCCAGCAAGATTGCCAGTCTTCTAGCTTGCTTACTTGCCACAAGTGCACTGTGCCACCTACCAATAGAAAGGAAAAGATAATGTGCATATTTCCACGAGAGAAATCCCACGCCTGATTCTATCCTAGCCTGCTTTTTACATCCAACACAAAAACTGCAGTCGTGGTGCTTTCGATTGTACTCAGAACTCGGAAATTCTGCCTTCTGAATAGGAAGATGTAGGTAACACCAGACTGCAGATGAGCTGCATACAGGGCTGGACTGGGACAAAAAAATCATCCCGGGCATTTTGACTAGAGACCGGCCCACCATTATAGGAAAAATCATAAAGCCTTTGAATGAAAATAAACACTGTTGTGACAGTGATGTACACTGTTCTGATGGTATATATGTATCAATCTATCAATATTTTAAATGAGAATAAGAAAGAAAAGTATTTCTACTTTCTTGGTCAGATAACATGACCAAGAAAGTAGACTTTGTGCACTATTATAAATCCTCAAGCGATAATCCCCCCTTGGACTGTCTTGGTGCAAAACCAAGACATAAATCATGTCTCCTGGAAGGGGGAGGACGTATCACAGGCAGGGCACAGCGAGCTGAAATCTCTGAAACCGACTGGCCTTCACTTCCTACGAGACAGAGAAGCTCTTCTACCCCTGTATACGAGAGGAAACAGGACTGGACAACCGTGAATAGGAAGGTTAACAACAAACCTTCAAAACAACTGAATGTGAAACTGCACAACAGATTTGCTCCACTATCAAAGGACCCTGGATCTATATCGGACAACCATCCATCTAAAAGTAGCGAAGTAAGGTCTGAAAATCTGTTGAAAAGTGAAAGGCCACAGGGAAAGCTAAAGGCTAGGCCTGAAACTCTGATTGTGGGTGACTCTGCCGTAAAGGATGTACAAAGGATGTGCGGTAAGAACACTAAAGTCCTCTGCTTTCCTAACGATATGGTCAACAACCTGAAGGAGAGAATTCTTCAAATTGCAGATGAATATCCAACTGTGACAAACATTGTTCTGCATACAGGGTCAAACGATGTGTCCAAACAACAGTCGGAGGTTCTGAAACGGGACTTTACTGGATTATTAAATACTGTAAACTCTCTGAATGCAGCTGTATTCATCAGTGGACCTGTACCGCCGGTCAGAGGAGGAGACGAGAGATTCAGCAGGTTGTTTACACTGAATAAATGGCTTATATCAGCATGTGCTGACCACTCAGTGCATTTTATCAACAACTTTAATATTTTTTGGGAACGCAGGCATCTGTTTAAAGCAAATGGATTTAATTTTAACAAGTCAGGGGTGAAACTGTTCACCTCCAACTTGTTTTATTCCATACGTCATCCATCTGTGCTTGGTGCCAAGGCTGAGATAAACGAGGAGTTATCTCATAAAGAGGAACAAACAGTACTCCAAGAACAGACAAAGCCCAGCAGAAACCTTGAGGAGGAGCTCCATCTGCCCCCACCCGGGAAGAGCCTCAGAAAGGAGAGACATCTGAGGCAAGAAGAGGGGTCCCTATTTGCCTCCAACTCTCTCAACAACACCAACGACCAGGACCAGGGACCACGATCTTCCCCAGTCCCCCAAACCCCTGACAGGCCATCACCCCCATCACCCTCCTCCCCCTCCCTTTCTCCCTCCTCCCCACACCTGAAATTCACTGAGGAGATGATGGAGCGGGTCAATGCTGGGCTCAGATCTACCCCCCGGCCCAATCCCTTTTTGCTTAATGTTTACAGGCCTCCCAAATACTGCACAGACTTTTTTAATGACCTCAGTGAACTGCTGTCTGTGATCTGTGTTGATTTTGACTGTGTAATTATTGTTGGGGATTTTAACATCCATGTGGACAACCCTCAGGACAAAGGGACTAAAGACCTGAGTAACACTCTGGGCAACTTTGGGCTGACTCAGCATGTAACAGAGGCCACACATAATAGAGGACACACTCTTGACCTACTGATCTCCAAGGGCCTGAGCATTTCAAAGGTTACTGTGTCTGATGTGGGCGTGTCTGATCATTACTGTGTTTTCTTTGAAAGTAAAATCTCAGCCCACACAAATATATCAACAGCAGTGATCACAAAACGGTGTATAACTGAAGACAGTAGTGAGATCTTTAACCAGGTCTTCCCATTAACACCTGACCTGTCCAGAGGTTCAGTCAATGAGCTCGTCAATAGCTTCAATTTAAAAATGTTAAATGTAATGGATACTATTGCTCCCATTAAGGTGAAGGTTATCTCTGGAAGGAAAAAGTCTCCATGGAGAAACTCCACACTAGTGAAAAATGAAAAAAGAGAGTGTAGGAAAGCTGAGCGCAGATGGAGAAAAACAAACCTCCAGGTTCATTATGACATCTATAAAGAGAAACTTCACAATTATAATTTACAACTGAGGAGTGCAAGGAGGTCCTACTTCTCTGACATCATCACTAAAAACAGCCATAATGCTCGGGTCTTATTTTCTACAGTTGACAGGCTAACAAACCCTCCTGTGTCAGTGGCAGCTGAACTTCATTCAACCATGGCCTGCAATGACTTTGCCAAATTCTTCACAGAAAAATCCAAAAGATTAGACAAGCAATTGGTACATCAACAGCAGATCCAGAATATGTACTGTGTCCACCGAAAAACTGTTTAAACACCATGAAACAGTTTCACCCTATTAACAGCAAAGACCTGGAGGACATCTTAGGTCAACTGAACTCCTCCTCTTGCTGTTTAGATGTCCTGCCAACAAGTTTTTTCAAAAAGGTCTCAAAGACTTTAGAGTCAGACCTGTTACAGATCGTCAACTTTTCTTTAATGATCAGGTGTGTTTCCAGAACCACTAAAAACTGCTGTAATTCAAACCTATACTGAAAAAGGACAATCTTGACAAGACACAAATGAACAACTACAGGCCGATCTCAAATCTCCCATTTTTAAGTAAGATCATTGAAAAAGCAGTTTCTCAACAGCTCAATTACTTCTTAAAACAGAATAACTGCTATGATGCCTTCCAGTCAGGTTTTAGACAGAACCACAGCACTGAAACCGCTCTGACCAAAGTGTTTAATGACATATGTCTGAAACAGACAGTGGAAAAATGTCAGTCTTAGTTTTACTGGATCTCAGTGCAGCATTTGATACAGTTGACCACAACATATTACTCAAACGACTGGAGAACTGGGCAGGTCTTTCAGGAACTGTACTAAACTGGTTCAAAACATACTTAGAAAACAGGAAATACTTTGTATCAATAGGTAACTTCACATCCGAGCAGACAAGTATCACATGTGGAGTTCCCCAAGGTTCCATCTTGGGACCCCCTTCTGTTTAACATTTACATGCTCCCACTGGCACAGATTATAAAGAACAACAAAATAAACTACCACAGCTATGCAGATGACACACAAATATATATCACAATGTCACCAGGAGACCGAGGCCCTGTACAGGCTCTTGGTAAATGCATTGAGGAAATTAATGACTGGTTGTGCCACAATTTTCTCCAGCTAAACAAAAACAAAACTGAGGTAATAGTCTTTGGCGCCAAAGAAAAACGATTACAGGTCACCAGAGAACTTCAATCTATACACCTAAAAACCACAAACCAGGCGAGAAATTTGGGTGTAGTGATGGATGCAGACCTAAACTTAGAAAAACACATTAAGACAATAACAAAGTCAGCTTACTATCACCTCAAGAATATTTCAAGGATAAAAGATCTGATGTCTCAACAGGACCTGGAAAAACTAGTCCATGCATTCATCTTTAGTAGGCTTGATTACTGTAACAGCATCTTTACAGGTCTACCTAAAAAATCAGTCAGACAACTACAGCTCATTCAGAACTCTGCTGCTCGAGTCCTCACTAAGACCAAAAAAGTGGACCACATCAGTCCAGCTCTGAGGTCTTTACACTGGCTGCCTGTCCGTCAGAGGATAGACTTTAAAGTTCTGATGCTGGTCTATAAAGCTCTGAATGGTTTAGGACCAAAATACATCAGTGACCTCCTGACCCAGTATGAACCTTCCAGATCCCTCAGGTCATCTGGATCTGGTCTTTTATCAGTTCCCAGAGTCAGAACCAGACACGGAGAAGCTGCATTCAGCTTTTATGCTCCTTATATCTGGAACAAACTCCCAGAAAGCCTCAGATCAGCTGAAACACTCAGTTTATTTAAATCCAGGTTGAAGACTCACCTTTCTCAGCTGCATTTGAATAAAGCACCAAATCCACACTTTTAAGCTTAAATTTCAAAACTAACATTTTAACTACTGATTTTATCTACTGTTCTGATTTTATCTGTTTTGATTTTATATACTGTTTTGTTTGTTTGTTTGTTAATTAGTTAGTTTGTTTGTTTGCTTGTTTTAATCAATTTTAAATCATGCTTTTTATTTGTTTTTGTTTCTAATGTCTCTGTAAAGCACTTTGAATCACCTTGTTATTGAGTTGTGCTATACAAATAAACTTGCCTTGCCTTGCCTTACGAACAGCTGATCAAGCTTAAACATGCTGCTGTTGTTTAACGCGACATCCGCTGGTTTCCTCTTTCTGTTGCAAAGTGGGTGATAAACAAACAAGAGAGGAAAGCCGATCAGCTGATCATTGATCAGTTTCATGATTGAAGTAGAATCAGGAGAGAGAGGGGGAGAGAATGAAAGAAGAAGAGGCAGCTGTGCAGCAAAGATAGAATAAATCCAGCTTTGTGTCTTTTTCACTGTAGCTGAAGTCCAGGACAAACTGTGTTCCTTTTCACCTCAATACGAAACGCTTAATATTTTCTCTGAATACGAGACGATTCTGGGTTTTTTTTGGCAACTCTACTAACTAACCTTATGAACAAAATAAAGTTCAACATCAACATCATAGCACCCACCCAGCTGTATAGAAACTCCGTCATGCTAGCTAGTACCCAGTACGAAAAAGTCAGCACAACGAAAATAAACTCCAGCTAAACTTGGTTCATATCTGACCCAGATAGACTGCAGGTCATAACTTCTTACTAAGTTCAGTTCACCTGACACTCAGACCAGCGTTGTGGTGGTAACCCCCGAACCATCTGGTGGACACCAGAGGTGAAAGGAGCCATCAGACTGAAGAAGGAGTCCTATAATGTTTGGTTAACCTGTAGGACTTTAAAGGCAGTCGATGGGTGCCAGCAGGCCAAGCGGAATGCATCTTGGTCAGTGGCTGAAGCAAAAGCCTCTCCCTTAGATAGGGTGAGGAGCTCGGCCATTCGGGAGGGGCTTAGAGTAAAGCCGCTAGTCCTTCACAAAGAAAGGAGTCAGTTGAGGTGGTTCAGGCATATGTCAAGGATGCCTCCTGGCTGAGGTGTTTCAGACATGTCCCACCAGGGAGGAGGCTGCTGCCCTCACAATCTGGCCTCGGATGAGGGGAAGAAAATAGATGGATGGAAGAAGTATCTGTACTTCTACTTAAGGTCTCTCCGAGTGATTTGGCTTTCTCCCACATCCAAAGACTTGCATAGGGTTAGGTTAATTATGTACGTCTACTTCAGAATTTATGAACTTTTGCTACCTGCATTTATAACTAATCATTAGTTAAGATCTTCCACTTGGTGCTTCTTTCTACACAATGGTCTGCTGTTACCCCAGTCAAAATCTGTAAATGTGTCGTGCACTTTACATCACAAATGACATGAATAAATGTCACTGTGAACAGATGGGGATATACAACTATCACTGAAACAGCAAACTTTGTAAATAAACTTTGTAAATAAGCAAACAACACTTCTCATTCTCTAAACGTTTGGCCACTGCTGTAGATTACACTATCAGTGCTTGTTCACTCTTGACAATAATTACATTTCTAAATTTACTTTGTGCATTTACAGGTAAACAATATCTAATATTTTATCTAAATGACTGCTTTGTCTTTGAAAAGGGTGAAGAGCCTGAGGCCGGTGACAGTCCAGTTCTACTCTAAGTACATCCTTACAGTGGCTCACAGGACAAGGCCACATTCCTGTCCTGCCAGAAGAGAAGAGAAGCTTCAGAGTCTTCATGCAGTTCAACCACACCTGTCATATTCCATATGACAGGGGTCTCAAACTCCAGTCCTCAAGGGCCAGTGTCATGCAACTTTTCCATGCCCTCGAGGACTGGAGTTTGAGACCCCTGCCGTATGGTGTTCATGCTGTTTTCTACCCCACAGTTACAGCATGTCTGACTGCCTGTTCAGCATATGCAAAAATATATGATGAGTTTAAGCATGTGATGACTAAGGCCTTCCATTATGGTGTTTGTCATCACATGTCACAGACATCTGGATGATCATTTGGAATAAATCAAAAAACTAAAAACGTTGTTACTTCATCTTTTATCTTTATTATTATTATTATTGTTCTTATTTTACACTTTTCATTGTTAGGCATTAGGTTTATTTGTAGTAGTCCTTTCCAACGTCTTTCCCTCTTCCATGTTACTGTGTCAGCTTGTCAGCATCTATTTGGGTTTGGAAGTGGAACAGAAAGTAAAGAAATCCAAAGTGCCATTAAAACCAGGAGAGGTTCTTATATTTCAGAAGAAGGGATTAATTCAAAAGAAATGACCTCAATGCCATATTTTATTTAGGAACCCTAGAGAGCACTTTGCAAAATAACACATTCTTATAATTTCACCCTCAGATGAGCCAAGCTGTTTCCCTACTGTAGGGGTCTCTGCAAGCATTCTGAGAGGGTCCAAGATGACAACTTTGGAATACAGAACAGCGATCATATTTGTTTGTCAAAGCTGAATTCAGGGCAAACTACGCTAAATTACCGTTTTTAGCTAACAGCTACAATAAGCATAACAGTTACTGTACGGCTATCTTTTGTTAACATGACGCTTGTTCTTATACATGTAATACATTTATTACCAACCTGAGAGTTTATCCGCTGGTCATTCGACATGACGAATGACTTCTGAAGTCTTAATTCAGCTCAAGACGCTGTAGATTCCCGTCAGTAACACTTTCGGTCCGCTAGTAAAACGTAGTTCTATTAATCTGCGCTTGAACCGGAACCGGATGTAAGTTCCAAAAAACTGAATTTTGGAACTGAAATTGAATTGTAGAACTGAAACTGAATGGTGAGAAGTGAAACTGAAATTATTCGAGAGCTGAATTTTTAAAGGATAAAATGCAGTTTCAAAGCAAATCAATTCATTTTCAAAATATAAAATTCAATTTCAATTTAGTGATGATCATTTTCAAACCATAAATTCAATTTCAAATTAGACTAATTCAAATTCAGTTTTCAAAAGCATTTATTCAAGTTACAATTCAGATTCAATCTGAGCAATTCAAATTCAAATTGAACTCATTCAAATTCAGTTTCTGATGGCACAGATTTCTGCCCATACTTCTCTCCCATTCTGGTGTCACTAAAAGGGACGCAACTTAATTAGGGAGATAAGGAACAGCAGCCCCATCAGCCTCCCTGGCACTGCCCCTTGAGCCCGCTGCTCCACCCCTCCCCTGCAGCATACCCCAAAGACCACATCCCTGCCACCGTCTTATAATAACAAGGCAAGTTCTTCTCAGTTTCAACACTTCATATTTTTCTAGACACACTTGATACTGATTGGCCAGTCTGAATACTGGTAGTATGAGATGATACCTGGACAATACAGAGGTTGCACAGGTGATCCACCTCCTCCAGGATGACACATCAATACACGTCATTGCCAGGTTTTGTAGTGTCTCCCACCATAGTCTTAAGAGCATGGAGGAGATTCCAGGAGACAGGCAGTTACTTCTGGAGAGTTGGACAGGTCCAGTTTGATTCCAGTTTGGGGCCTTTCTGCGTGGAGCTTGCGTATTATTCCCATGTCTGTGTGGGTTCTCTCTAGGTCTCTCTAACTAATATGGCTTTCTCCCACATCCAAAGACTTGCATGGGGTTAGGTTATTTATGTACTTCTACTTAAGTACAGAATGTACGAACTTTTGTCACCTCTGTTTGTAACCAATCATTAGTTAAGATCTTCCACTTGGTGCTTCTTTCTACACAACAGTCTGCTGTTACCCCAGTCCAAATCTGTAAATGTGTTGTGCGTGTTACATTACACAAACTAAATGAATAAATGTCATATAATAATAACAATGCCAGTTCTTGTCAGTTTCAACACTTCATATTCTTCTTGATACACTTGATACTCACTTCATAGTCCTTGTACTATTTCTAGTGCAACAGGATATAAGGGTTTAAGTAATATGAAAAATCTTTTATTTTATTTACACAATACCTGGTGTTCTTGAAATAGGGTTATACCCCAGAATCTCTCTGTAAGATAGAGATGGAAATTATTACTAAATCTAAGCCATGGAAAAACTACAGAAAAAATAAATGAAGACCTAGAAAAGCAGTGGATATTGTCACATGAACGTGTAAGAGTAATCAAGTGGAAGTCCTTGTTTATTTACAAATGAAGTCAAGTGAGAGGGATCTTACAGTTTATTAAAAAAGGAAAGATCACCTCACATGAGAGATGAGGGCAGACTGATAAAAAGTGTGTGACTGTGCCTGTGTGCGTGCAGTTGGCTTGCTTGCTGCTTGGTTGGCATATTCTCAGTTGGATGAGAGGACATTTATGTGATGTCAGCACGCATTAACCTCGCTGAAAATACATCGGAAACAAACAGGGACACATGTGCCCAGATCCCACCAGCTCTAAGTAACAAGCCTCTGGAAGGAAAGGCTATGCTGGTCAACACAGAAGTAATCCAAAAATAGAAATAGAAAGATGAAAGTGGCTTCTTGGTTAAAGAGGAAACACAGGCTCTCTGTTGCATTGATAAATAAATGCAGTGAATTGAGGGACGAGGCTAATTGAAGGAATTGTTGTGCAAAAGCAATTAGCAGCTATACATGCCAACTATACTAGATACAATGGCAAGTTACTTGGCCATTGGCTAAAAGGAGAATTTGTTGGTTTCTAAGTACATAAATGATCAGTCATGTGTTAAACTAAGCATGCAATTCAAAGCAAAGAATGAAATACAGTATTAACAGCAACAGGTCTACTTGTTTACATTTATACATACATACTAAATCTGGATCCACCAAGATTAACTGGAAAATGTCCTTGGATAAGTAGAGGACAACTTACACGGCTCAAAAAAGCATAAAAACAAGTCACTTCTGGGATATTGATTTGGTCAGAGGTTTTTTTTTAATCAGTTTCAGCTTTTGTGTTAATTAAATTAACAACAGGTGCACTAGAGGGGCAACAATGAGACAACACTCCAAACAGGAAGGACTTTGCAGGTGGAGGACACTGACATTTTCGCCTCCCCGTATTTTCTGACTAGCTTCGCATTTAATTATGGCCAGTGGTAATACCGGTAGTATGAGATGATACCTGGACCCTACAGAGGCTGCACAGGTGATCCAGCTCCTCCAGGATGACACATCAAAACTATGCTGGGAGACACTGCAAACCTTCCAGCAATTACATGTATTAAGAGCGTGGAGGCGATTCCAGGAGACAGGCAGTTACTCCTGGAGAGTTGGATAGGGCTGTAGAACGTCACGGTTCTGGGTCGGTTCGACTCAGTATTTTGAGTTCTACTGTTTTGGTTATTTTTGAATGATTGTTGTGTTTTTCGGGTGCTATGACTATGATTATTATTATTATAATTTCATGTTTCTGTTTATTCGTGTTTCAGGATTTGTGCCTCATGTTTAGCATTGAGTTCCATGTGTTATATTCTGTCTGTCTCTCAGTGTCTAGTCTGCATCCTTGTGTAGTGATCTCTTGTTTCCTGTTTTATTGTGAAGGTCTGTGTCTCATGTGAGTGTATTCAGTTTTACCTCCCTTGTCTCCTCTCGTTAATGACTCCCAGCTGTGTTCCCCACCTGTGTGTAATCTCCCTGTGTTTCTCTGAGTGTATTTAAGTCGTGTCTTCTGTTGTTGTAGTCGCTGCTTCGTCTGGGTATACATTGTATTTCATCCGTGTGTTCTTCCTGCTGTCCGTCATCACTTACCTCCGCCCATCCTTCTTCATGTTCGTGTCCTGGTTCGTATTTTGTAGTTTAGTTGTTCCCAGTTCAGATAGTCTGCAGTCCAGTTTACCGTTTTTCTATTTTGTACTTTACTTTCAATAAACCACCTTCACACCTTTACAAGTGCCTGCGTTTGGATCCTACTTCATTATCTCCACACGGCTCACTTCACTCGCTGTGACAGTAGAAGGTCCAGTTTGATTCCAGTTTGCGGCCTTTCTGTGTGGAGCTTGCATACAGGGAGTGCAGAATTATTAGGCAAGTTGTATTTTTGAGGAATAATTTTATTATTGAACAACAACCATGTTCTCAATGAACCCAAAAA
>NW_024584136.1:0-3738 GCF_018398535.1 Haplochromis burtoni
CCTGATTTACGAATAAATTCTTTACAAATCCTACCATGTGGATTCATGGATTTTTTTTCACATTCTGTCTCTCACAGTTGAAGTGTACCTCTGGTGCAAATTACTGACCTCTGTCATCATTTTAAGTGGGGGAACTTGCACAATCGGTGGCTGACTAAATACTTTTTTGCCCCACTGTATGCTGCCACAGTGAGGTTTATATCTTTAGGTATGTGTGTTTTTGAAGGGATGCCAAATGCTGTCATTTTTCTGTAAAGCGAATTTACCTTGCCTATGGGTATAAATATAGTTACCTTGACCATGACCTTGTCCCCACTGCTGTTCTGCATAGGCATGAACCACTTCAGTGAGCTCCCCAACAAGACTAGCTACAAATACCGACTACGTAAGGGAGCACTTGTCAGCAACCTCCTGTACATGGATGACATCAAGCTGTATGCCAAGAGTGTATGAGACATTGATTCACTGATCCACACCACCAGGATATCCAGCAATGACATCAGAATGTCATTCAGACTGGAGAAATTTAGTCGGATGATAGAAAAAGAGAGGAAAGGTAGTCAGAACTGAGGGGATTGAACTACCAGAAGGCAACATTGCAGACATGAGAGGACAGCTACAAATGCCTGGAAATCCCACTGGCAAATGGGAACAATGAAGAGGCCGCTAGGAAGGTCTATTACAACAGGTAAGACCCCAGGTGCAGGCTGTGTAAAGATGCCCCAGAGACAATCCAGCACATAACAGCAAGGTGCAAGATGCTTTAAGGCAGGGCATACATGGAGCACCATAACCAAGTGGCCGGCATAGTGTACAGAAACATTTGTGCCGAATACAGCCAGGAAGTCCCGAGGTCAAAAGGGGAAGACGCCCCCAAGGGTGGTGTAGAATGATAGGGCCATGATCCTGTGAGACTTACAAATACAGACGGACAAAATGGTGGTGGCTAACCAACCGGACATCGTGGTGGTAGATAAACAGAAGAAGACAGATGTAGAGATAGGTGTAGCGGTTTCGACTGACAGCAACATCAGGAAGAAGACCCGTCCAAACAGAAGCACTGTGAGCAGAAATGAGTGAAAAACAAGTGACAAACTTCTTAATGTAAAAGGAAGGTCTTTAGAACCTAGGGGATCAAAAGGGTAAAAAACACCTAAACAAGGACTAGCTTGAGCACCTATGATGACGTGATTTGCTTTGCCTAAGACAATTTAGTTGCAGTGGTAGGAAGCGTTTAGGGAAACAGTTGCATGCATGTCCTGGAGGTATTGTAATTATCTGGCGTGGATTTATTTTATTTTTGTTTGTTTGTTTTTCATTCCTGCAAGATCTTTTGACTGGAAGTTTGTGTGAGTAGGATCAAGGCCTCTGTTTATTTTGTATTTTTGGTCACTTACATAAACAGCAAACACAGCTCCTATCTGGAGAAAAAGTTCTTCTGCTTCATCTCTGGCTCGTTTCTTTATCCTCCATCTCTCTTTTGTTTAGGAGCCACTAAAAGCCATTAATGTGCAGTCATTCCTGTTACAAACTTTTTGTGTTTCACAGACTGCTGTTTGAGTATTAAACTTCAAACGAGAGTCAGATATGAATTTTAAATTTTTGAATGGTACACAGTTAATCAGGGTCTCCTTTTGCTGAATTAGAAAAGGTAAGCCGGAAGGCACGCTGTGAAGGGGCACATGTGGGAAATGGTTAAGTATCACTGTTTGAAGGTTTGAATGTGAACATTGTTCTGTTACAGTCAATGGACTAAACCAGAGAAGAAGAAAACAGACTTTACCATGAACATCCTCAGTGTGGATCAGTATAATATCAGCCTTATATCTGCAATTTAGTGTCAGCACAACTTTCACATCATATTCATCTCAGCACAACTAAAACATACTGACTGACCTCAGAGTTTCAAGTCCACATCCTGGACTCTCCAGGAAACCACACAGATGCTTCACTCCTGAATCCTGCAGGTTGTTATGGCTCAGTCAGTCTCAGATGGGAGGGGTTGGACTTCAGTGCTGCTGCCAGATAATCACAGCTGATCTCTGACAAACCACAGCCTCAATCTGCATAAAGAATGAAAGATGTAAGTTTATTAGACAAAGTGTGAGCTTGAAATCATTCAGTGTTTCATCATCTGTTCAGAGCTGAAGAAGGTTCAGAATGTAGAAGTTTAGAAAATGGAAACTCCAAACAGCTGAAGCCAACAGGAAGCAGCTTCAAACAAACACAACAAGAGAAAAAACTCTGAATGTTTCACATTAAAGTCGTACATTTATCATAAAAACAGGACAAAGACTTGAAAAAGTCGTGTTTTTCCTTCCAGGAACCACAAGGCTTCACTTTTAAAGGTGAAGTGTGAAAGAAATGGACATATTTGAAGTCCAACACCTTTTTCCAGTCACATTATTAAAGCAGACAAACTACAAGCTCATTTTCATTCCAACAAGTCATCTTCTGACCTGGACTAACAACACTGGTCTCTATGTGCAGCTGGCTGTGAGACCAGTGCTCAGGGAGCGTCTACAAAGTGCAACACTGAAAGAACATCACACACTCATTTGCTTCCAGCACTTTCACACAAACATCTACTGTCATTATTGTCACCAAACTCTGTGGATCCTTTATTGCAAATTCAAATGGTCAGACAAAAGAGGGTTATGAGGAAATATGATGGAATGTTATGTATTAGCAGCAAGTTATTGAAGCATTTTCCATTTTTACAAATTAAATACCATTGCATACCGACGACATTGAAAAAAGCCACATAAAATTCTAAACGTTTTAGATCTGAACTTGTTGTGTGCTGTGTGTACATACACAACAAACATATTTTATTTTTTCAGCAAATTCCTTCTCAAAATAACCCACTTGAAAAAAAATCAACACCAAGAGACAATGACTTAGTCCTCACGTTTCTAAACAAGAAAGAAAAAAATAGTGACTGTGGGTTCATCCAATTCTCACAGAAAGCAAAAGCAGGGAGAATTTCATGGTTTAATCCAGGAGTCGAAACTGTAACTTCTTTGTTGCAGAAACCTACAGTAGGATGATTGTTTTTGTTTAAATCAACCAAACTGCCTGAGTTAGTTAAGGATATACTTCATCCACTGACAGCCTCAACACAGCATTTAATCTGTTATTAGACTCAATTGGTTTCTCTCAAAATGTAAAAGAACCCACCCACCACTTTAATCACACTCTAGATCTTGTTTTAACATATGGCATAGAAACTGAACATTTAACAGTGTTTCCTGAAAACCCTCTCCTGTCTGATCATTTCCTGATAACATTTACATTTACAATAATTGATTACACAGCGGTGGAGAGTAGACTTTATCACAGTAGATGTCTTTCTGAAAGCGCTGTAACTACGTTTAAGAATACAATCCACCCACTGTTATCATCTTCAATGCCCTGTACCAACACAGAGCAGAGCAGCTATCTGAACGCTACCCCATTAGAGGTCGATTATCTTGTTAATAATTTTACCTCCTCACTATGTACGACTCCGGATACTGAGGCTCCTGTGAAAAATAGAGCCTCAAATTAGAAGTAATTGACTCCATAGTATAATTCTAAGCTGTGTGGGTTGTTTCTGTAGCAGCCATACCAGCTTCTGATACCATGCTCCTAACTTCACCTTTATTAGCTTTGACAGTCATGTCTTTCTTTTCTCTCTCTCCGTTTCCACAGAAGCTCAAAGTCTCTTCAGCCTGTTTTTATCTGCTATCATGAGAT
>NW_024584136.1:5386-13935 GCF_018398535.1 Haplochromis burtoni
AAAAAAAAAGAGCATTTCTGCTCATGATGACTTCCAACAAGGGAGACATCATGAGGAGAAAACAAAAAAATCTCCATAGCACATTAAAAAAGCACAGATATCATCACACTGTAACACCATGAAAACACAGGCAAGCAACATAAGGGCGGGGGTATGCCAATATACACTGTGGGTCATGGTCGCTGCGATTCCTCATGCCTCCAGCTGAGCCGCTGTCTCCATTGGGGGGAGGTAAGCATGGGAGGAGGCGTTGGATCCGGGGAAGGGAGTGTGGTGAGTGCATGTCAGTACCAGTGTGCATGTGTGCGAGCGTGTTGGGGTGTGTGTCCTGAGTTCAGCCTGAGAAAGTGTCCTTTCGCCTGTTAGGCAAAGATCAACAGTCTGCAGCCTATGCAGGTGGCCTTGAAGAATAGGGCAGAGAGTCAGTTCGTTCTCGTTATCATATCTCCTGGAAGAATGTTGTTGTTCTCC
Organism: Haplochromis burtoni; assembly: GCF_018398535.1. NCBI lineage: Eukaryota > Metazoa > Chordata > Actinopteri > Cichliformes > Cichlidae > Haplochromis > Haplochromis burtoni. Next base: position 5,858 of record NW_024584136.1, read on the forward strand.
TCGGCGTCAACTTTCAAGCAGCTGGCGCTGTTGGGGGTGGGCGCTTTAGAGATGGAAGTAAGTGGTTTAGGTTGAACGAACTGCATCCATTTTACACTCGTTCTAATGTCCATCACTGGTCTCCAGGTGTATCTCTCTTTTAAGAGCCGTGAGCTCCTCCAAGATGTTTCCCATATTTGTTCAGAACCCTGTTATCATGGTTCCGAATAGGTAGATGTCTTCAATGTCCTCGATAGACAGTCCCGCCAGGCACACCATGCGCCACTTCTGCCACCCGTCCATCGTGTATCCAGCAGGGAACGTCCCTCCAGGACACTCAGGCTCTCCCCAACCCAGGCTTCTCATCGAGAATAGATTGTCAATTGCATTAAGGGACCAGTTGATCAAATCCATAGTTCTTTAGGTTTTAGAGAACAAGAGCGAGAACGAGAGGCTCTCTAAGGGTTGGAATCAGACGAGACCAGACAAGGACATAGAAGCAGCAGCAGAGAAGGTAAGGGAAGGAAAGGGTGAGAAATGTGTCCACCTCCTCCAAGAGTGAGAGAAGAAAAAGAAATCACTAGCCTGATTTGAACCAGGCTAGTGGGGTATGAAAAAAGGCAGATAAAACTAATCTGCTTAGAAGGATGGAGTGAGAGAGGAGTCAGCTGCCATAAGACGATCATTGGTTATTTTTATAAGAGCACGTGGTTGGTGTAGATGGGCATGAGAAGCAACTATTTTTTTTATATAATTTTTTGAGAGAAATGGTAGATTGGAGATAGGACAGGTTATTGGGATCTAGACCTGTTCTTTCAGAATTGGGGTCATGGCAGCAACTTTGAGAGAAGCAGGAACAGTTCCAGTGGTGAGTGAGGAGTCGATAATAGCAGATATGAGGGTAAGGAGAGGGGGTAGACAGGCGTGACTAGGACGGTAGGAAAGGGGTCACGCTGACAGGTAGGAGGCTTTGATTTGCAAATGAGATCAGAGATGTCAGTGACAGAGGGAGTGGGGGCGGGATAAAGAAGGAAGAGCTAAATTAAGCAATGTTAGCCAGGTCTTAGTGTATCTTGTGATTTTTTTCATTAAAGAATAGCATTAGAGAGTTGAGGAAGTTAGATGGGTAGAGATGAGTGGGTAGAAAGTCAGGTGGCCTGAGAAAAGAGCTGAATAGTGAGAGAAGTGTCTTAGTAGAATCCTCGCTTTAGAAGATCATGGTAGAGAAATAGTCAGATTTAGTTCAACTGATACACTCCTTACAAAACAGAACATGATTATTAAACATTTACTTATGAATAGTAAGGCTGGTTTTCTTATGGAGACATATAATTCGTCCGAGGTTCAACTAGCGGATGAACTCTCCTCTCCAGCACCCTGGCATAGACTTTCCCAGGGAGGCTGAGGAGTATGATTCCCCTGGAGTTGGAACACACCCTCAGGTCCCCTTTATGAAAAGATGGGGACCACCTCCCCAGTCTGCCAGTCCAGGGGAACTGCCCTGATCTCCACGCAACATTGCAGAAGTGTGTCAACCAAGACAGCCCTACAACATCCAGAGCCGGACCTCGTCCACCCCAGGGGCTCTGCCACCAAGGAGTTGTTTAATGTGCCTCAGTGACCTCGCCCCCAGAGATTGGCGGTTCATCCCCTTCGTCACCAGACTCTGCTTCTGCCACGGAAGACGTGCCAGTGGGATTGAGGAGGACCTTGAAATATTCCTTCCACTGCCTGACGAAGAGGCTGCTGACCTCAGTTGAAGTCTGCAGCACTCCACCCACACTATACACAGCGCAGGTAGAACACTCACCACCAGGTGGTGATCAGTTGACAGCTCAGCCCCTCTCTTTACCAGAGTGTCCAAGACATATGGCTTCAGGTCTGGTGATACGATTACAAAAGTGTTGTGGTGCCACGTGTACTTATGCACACTCTTATGTTCGAACATGGTGTTTGTTATTGGCAAAGTGTGGTTTGCGCAGAAGTTCAGATCCAGGAGGCCGTTCGTCCCAATCACACCCTTCCAGGTCTCATTGTCATTGCCCACGTGAGCATTGAAGTCTCTCAGTGGAACAACAGAGTCCCCAGGAGGGGCACCCTACAGTGCCCCACTCAGGGACTACAAGAAGGCTAGGTACTCTGAACTGCCGCTCGGCGGATAAACACAGATGACAGTCAGGACCCGTTCTCTGACCCGAAGGTGAAGGGAACAAACCCTCTCGTCCACTGGGAGAAACCCCAACATATCAGCAGCAAGCCGAGGGGATACCAAGATACCCACCCCAGCCCGATGCCTCTCACCAGGGGCAACTCCAGCAACTCCAGAGTCCAGCCCCTCTCCAGGAGACTGGTTCCAGAGCCCAGGCCGTGCGTTGAGGTGAGACCACTATATCTAGCCGGTACCTCTCAACCTCACGCACTAGCTCAGGTTCCTTCCCCACCAGAGAGGTGACATTCCATGTCCCAATTGCCAGTCATGGTAGCTGGGGATCAGTCCACCAGGGCCTCTGCTCCTGGCCGCCGCCCGACTCACAATGCACCAGACCCCTACAGTGCCACCTGCGGGTGGTGGACCTGCAGGAAGATGTGCCCTTGTCTCTTTTTGGGGCTGTGCCCGACTGGGCCCCATGGACTAAGGGCCGACCACCAGACGCTCGCCCTCGGGCACCTTCCCCCGGGCCCGGGTAACCCTATCCCAGGCCAGGTCTTCTAACTTGCTTTTTTTCTGGTCCCTCACCCAGGACCAATTTGCCATGGGAGAACCTACCAACATAGCCCCTGGGATCCCTTGGACACACAAACCCTTCCACCATGATAAGACGGTGATTTGCGGATAATGTTGCGTGGAGATCAGGGGCGCGGTACCCCTGGACCGGGGTGGTGGTCCCCATCTTTAAGAAAGGGGACCAGAGGGTGTGTTCCAACTACAGGGGAATCACACTCCTCAGCCTCCCTGGGAAAGTCTATGCCAGGGTGCAGGAGAGGAGAGATTTTAAGATTAGGCTTAAAACGTTCCTTTTTGCTAAAGCATATAGTTAGGGCTGGACCAGGTGACCCTGAATCCTCCCTTAGTTATGCTGCAATAGATGTAGGCTGCCGGGGGATTCCCATGATGCATTGAGTTTTTCCTTTCCAGTCACCTTTCTCACTCACTATGTATTAATAGACCTCTCTGCATTGAATCATATCTGTTATTAACCTCTGTCTCTCTTCCACAGCATGTCTTTATCCTGTCTTCCTTCTCTCACCCCAACCGGTCGCAGCAGATGGCCGCCCCTCCCTGAGCCTGGTTCTGCCGGAGGTTTCTTCCTGTTAAAATGGAGTTTTTCCTTCCCACTCTCGCCAAAGTGCTTGCTCATAGGGGGTCATATGATTGTTGGGTTTTTCTCTGTATCTATGAAGCGCCTTGAGGCGACTTTTGTTGTGATTTGGCGCTATATAAATAAAATTGAATTGAATTGAATTGAGAGTTCTTTATCCTCTCAAGGACACTCAAGGGCGCATGGGAGTTTGCCAAACCAGTCTACATGTGTTTTGTGGACTTGAAGAAGGCATTTGAATGTGTCCCTCGGGGGGTCCTGTGGGGGGTGCTCCGAGAGTATGGGGTGTCTGGCCCATTGCTAAGAGCCACTCAGTCATTATACGTTGCAAGAGCTTGGTCCGCATTGCCGGCAATAAGACGGACTGGTTCTTGGTGCATGATGGACTCCGCCAGGACTGCCCTTTGCCACCGATTCTGTTCAGAATTCCGCCACTTGGCTACGATAGGCGTAGCCAAGTGGCGGAAGGCTTTCACTCGAGTGGTCTCAGGATCTCATCTCTACTTTTTTCAGATGATGTGGTTCTGTTGGCTTCATCAGGTGATAGCCTCCAGCTCGCCTTGGAAAGGTTCGCAGCCGAGTGTGAAGCGGTGGAAATGAGAATCAGCACCTCCAAATCTGAGGCCATGGTCCTCAGCCGGAAAAGGGTGGAGTGCCCACTCTGGGTCAGGGACGAGACCCTGATCTGAATGGAGTTTAAGTATCTCGGGATCTTGTTCACGAGTGATGGGAGAAGGGAGTGGGAGATCGACAGATGGATTGGTGCACCGGCTGCAGTGATGCGGACGCTGTACTGGTCTGTTGTGGTGAAGAGAGAGCTGAGTGTAAAAGCGAAGCTCTCAATTTACAATTTGATGCAGGTACTGTCAGACTGAATGAGAGTGTTAGCCAACAAAGTCAGGTTAGCCAAAACATTGTGGTTAACAGTCCTGCCAGGGTTCCACAGAGAGCGATGAGAGGTGGACCAGAAGGATTGGATTGGCTTAGAATTATCCTGATGAAAATTCTGGCGGGAGAGCTGATAAATGTACTTTTGGCGAGGGAGGAAAACGATATCCGTGTGGAGATGAAGAACAGCCGTCGGTGGAGCAGCCAGGGAAAATCAGAGTAGGAGGAGCTCATTGGCTGTGTACTGAAGTCCATTACCAGGTCGACAGATCGATGACACAAGGATAAAGACTCACACAGACTGTGTGTAGATCCTGGGAGGCCACATCACGGACAGAAGCAGACACTGGTGGGCCGTACAGACAGGAAGAGGGGAGGATGGAGATGGAAGAAGCCGGGATGCCGGTAGAGGATATCACTGAGTAGCAATAACATCAGCAGGAGCAAGGGGTATCAAGAGCAAGGGGGCAAGTAGGAAATAACAAGAAGCGAGTAGCATGGGTAGAAAGCAGGAATAGCGAAGAAAAGTAGCGAGAGGGTTAGCGGTGAGTAGAGGCAGCAAGTCGCGCCAGCGTTTACCAGCCTTATTCACATCCCTCATACACTCTACAGCCTTATCAGTACTGACTTCATCTTCACTGACTCATGGAGCACAATGTGAACCTGTGAAGGCTGAAAAACTGTCCTCCCAAATCTCCCCGTCCCCACTACACTTCTGTCAGCCTTCAAGTGAACCCTGCTCAAGTCTGTCACTTTTATTTGGAGCCAAAAGGGAAGACTCTTGTTCAGTCATTCATAAAGACACCACATTTCTGAAAGCACTCAAACTTCTTCACATTTGTCTTTAGAGATATTCTGAACAATTAGGAACTAAAGACAGTTTCAAACATTAATCAAAGATTTGAAATATAGAAAAACAACAACAGCTGCAGTCAGTGAACTCACCTCAGAGTCTCCAGTCGACAGTTTGGACTCTCCAGTCCAGCACACAGAAGATTCGCTCCTGAATCCTGCAGGTCGTTGTAACTCATATCCAGCTCTGTCAGATGGGAGGGGTTGGACTTCAGAGCTGAGGCCACAACTTTACAGTGAGTCGCTGAGAGTCGACAATTGGTCAGTCTGTGATTATAGAAAATATAATGTGCGTTATTATAAAGCCTGCTGCTGTCAGGTACGACTCTTCATGTCGACACGCAGGAAAAATCTGCTGACTATTACCAAATGGAGCAGTAATCTCATCACTGGACAATAATGATGGATGAACTCAGAAGTGCTGATATCATATCTGATTTCAGACTAAAAAGGAACCAAAAGAAACAACCATCATGACTCAGAAACCTTGGTTCAGAACTGCAGCAGGATTTCCAGGCAACATGACATCTACTTCAGCAACACGTTCTCACTCCCAAAGCGTAACATTCTATGCTAGGTGACAAATCGTCGGTATAATACACTTCCAGGAAAACCCATCCCCATTTTACGAGTCAGAGTCTGCACCAAAATAAGAAATGTTGATGGTGAGGCAGAAGTTGAAGAAAAGTGAATCAGACAATGGCTGAAGCACTTGAAACATCACTCTTTTCTCTGCCAGTACCACCTTCCAAACAAAGACTCCACTGTAGCAGCATTGTAGGCGGAAACAAGCGTAAACATAACAGCAGCTTACACTGCTTGATGTTGAGAATTGAAAAAATTAATTATTCTGATTCGGCATTCCTGACTGAGGGTTTCTGACTGAGGTTTATGTCTGTGAGGGTAGTAATCTTCTTATTAATGTGTGATGTTAAATGCAGGAAAGCATTAAGTACATTTACTGCTTTCAGAATAAAGGAAAACATTTTCAGCCATAGCGCTATGAGTCACAGGTAAATATATTTACAACAATGTATGATTCAACCTGCTGAAATTAATTAGCAGACATAAGTCCCCAGGTTTCATCTAAACTTACATCAACTCTTTTTCACATTTTCAGGGTTTTAGCCCTGAGGAGGATCAACCCCCGCAAGGTAGCAGAACCAGATAACATCCTGGGACAAGCCCTTAAAACCCTCTACTACATGGCTTTTTAATTTTTGGGGAAAAAATATTTCTCCCTATTTTGGGGGAGCTTTAGGGTCCTGATAATATATCAATCATAAAATTTGACTGTCACTCCCTGAAAGCTCACTGTCCTCACTTTCTGAGGACAGAAAGTGCACATTCCCTTGGTTTCCTTCCATAAAAGGTATTTACATCCATGTCCTGTAATTATGAGTAGATTGTAAAGTAAAAAACATTGACTATGATCATATAAATGCACACAAACACATCTCTACACACATATGCAAATGCATTATATTGCCTGAAAAAAATTGATGATGACTGGGTCAGACTAATGTACAACAGCTTTCACTTTCAAACCATTTCCTAGTCTGCTTCTCTTCACTGTTAAAGGTTTTGTAACAAAAAAGTAATCCAACACCTTTAACCACCATTTTAAACCCATGACTCATTTAAAGTACACATAACAATTATTGTAAAAATCTGAAAAAAGCCAGATATCACAATGCTCTATCACGCAAGAATTATTATGTCTAGTAAAGATCACAAATAACAAGTAATGTAAAGATTAATGCTTCGTACACACTGTTAACTATAGTCACTGATCTAAGGCCCTCTCTGAGACAGTAGAAACTGATTTTTCTTCAGTTGTTTTTTTTTTTAACCATGTCAAGTGTTTTATATAGCTGTTTTAAATATAAGTAACAGTAGGCTATTTAGAATCAATCAAGGTCAGTTGACAATAAAAATAAAATTTCTGTATGCGATTAGCATGATACAGATCTCAACCAGACGGATAATATTCCATGCACCATCTGTCTTTCTTTTCTTAACCACTTATTCAATTAGGAGTTATGTCCTGAATCCTGCCTTAGCTGTAGACAAAGGCAGGTACATCTGAGCAGGTAATCAGTTCATCACACAGCGATACACAAGTATTCACTCTCACATCACTAACAAAAGAAATTCTACAATCACTAGTTATTCACACAAGCATGCCTTTTTAAAGTGGGGGAGAACACACAAATTTGCGTTTAGTATTATGTATATTTGAAGAACTCCTCAGTGAATTGCTACCTTATCATGGTGGAGGGATTTGCATACCAGTGGGCTTTTGCCCTCTGGTAGGGTTTCTCATAGCAAGGTCTTGTGTGAGGGACCAGACAAAGCGTGATTTCATAACACCTACACTAATAAATGGTAAATGGCCTGTATTTGTATAGCGCCTTACTTAGTCCCTATGGACCCCAAAGCGCTTAACACTACATTCAGTCACCCACACACACATTCACACACTGGTGATGGTAAGCTACATTGTAGCCACAGCTGCCCTGGGGCGCATGACAGAGGCGAGGCTGCCTCTGACCACCACCAGTAGTAGAAGGCGAAGTGCAGGTGAAGTGTCTTGCCCAAGGACACAACGACCAAGACTGTGGGGAGAGATGCTGATCACTTGTTGGTCATTTTGCCTTCACTCTGGGGTCCATCCTATCCTAAACCATCTCCATTGGATTTAGGTCAAGTCACTGTAGAGGCTAGGCCATCTTCAGGTGACTACATCATGAACCTCATTGAGAGAAGTGCTGTCAACAAAGCAAAGGGTGGCTAATAAATCTTAAATATAAAATATATTTAGCATTATTTATCAATTTCTTTTTTTTTTTGCTAAGTAATTCCATATATCTTGCTTCATATATTTGATGCCTTCTGTATGTATCTACAATGTAGAAAGTAGTAAAAATAAAGAAAAACATTAAATGAGAAGGTGTGTCCACACTTTTGACTTTAATCATGGCTCAAGAGTTGGCAGTTCGTCTTGTAATCAGAAGGTTGCCGGTTCGAGCCCGGCTC
>NW_024584136.1:13960-23205 GCF_018398535.1 Haplochromis burtoni
TAGGCCATCTTCAGGTGACTACATCATGAACCTCATTGAGAGAAGTTCTTCAACAAAGCAAAGGGTGGCTAATAAATCTATAAATATAAAATATATTTAGCATATTTATCAATTTCTTTTTTTTTTTGCTAAGTAATTCCATATATCTTGCTTCATATATTTGATGCCTTCTGTTGTATCTACAATGTAGAAAGTAGTAAAAATAAAGAAAAACATTAAATGAGAAGGTGTGTCCACACTTTTGACTTTAATCATGGCTCAAGAGTTGGCAGTTCGTCTTGTAATCAGAAGGTTCCGGTTCGAGCCCGGCTCCCACAGTCTGGTCGTTGTGTCCTTGGGCAAGACACTTCACCGCCTTGCCTACTGGTGGTGGTCAGAGGCAGCCTCGCCTCTGTCAGTGCGCCCCAGGGCAGCTGTGGCTACAATGTAGCTTACCATCACCAGTGTGTGAATGTGTGTGTGAGGTGACTGAATGTAGTGTTAAGCGCTTTGGGGTCCATAGGGACTAAGTAAGCGCGCTATCCCTCACACAAGACCTTGCTATGAGAAACCCTACCAGAGGGCAAAAGCCCACTGGTATGCAAATCCCTCCACCATGATAAGGTAGCAATTCACTGAGGAGTTCTTCAAATATACATAATACTAAACGCAAATTTGTGTGTTCTCCCCCACTTTAAAAAGGCATGCTTGTGTGAATAACTAGTGATTGTAGAATTTCTTTTGTTAGTGATGTGAGAGTGAATACTTGTGTATCGCTGTGTGATGAACTGATTACCTGCTCAGATGTACCTGCCTTTGTCTACAGCTAAGGCAGGATTCAGGACATAACTCCTAATTGAATAAGTGGTTAAGAAAAGAAAGACAGATGGTGCATGGAATATTATCCGTCTGGTTGAGATCTGTATCATGCTAATCGCATACAGAAATTTTATTTTTATTGTCAACTGACCTTGATTGATTCTAAATAGCCTACTGTTACTTATATTTAAAACAGCTATATAAAACACTTGACATGGTTAAAAAAAAAAAACAACTGAAGAAAAATCAGTTTCCACTGTCTCAGAGAGGGCCTTAGATCAGTGACTATAGTTAACAGTGTGTACGAAGCATTAATCTTTACATTACTTGTTATTTGTGATCTTTACTAGACATAATAATTCTTACGTGATAGAGCATTGTGATATCTGGCTTTTTTCAGATTTTTACAATAATTGTTATGTGTACTTTAAATGAGTCATGGGTTTAAAATGGTGGTTAAAGGTGTTGGATTACTTTTTTGTTACAAAACCTTTAACAGTGAAGAGAAGCAGACTAGGAAATGGTTTGAAAGTGAAAGCTGTTGTACATTAGTCTGACCCAGTCATCATCAATTTTTTTCAGGCAATATAATGCATTTGCATATGTGTGTAGAGATGTGTTTGTGTGCATTTATATGATCATAGTCAATGTTTTTTACTTTACAATCTACTCATAATTACAGGACATGGATGTAAATACCTTTTATGGAAGGAAACCAAGGGAATGTGCACTTTCTGTCCTCAGAAAGTGAGGACAGTGAGCTTTCAGGGAGTGACAGTAATAGTGATCTGAATGAGTTATAGGGACCTAAAGCTCCCCCAAAATAGGGAGAAATATTTTTTCCCCAAAAATTAAAAAGCCATGTAGTAGAGGGTTTTAAGGGCTTGTCCCAGGATGTTATCTGGTTCTGCTACCTTGCGGGGGTTGATCCTCCTCAGGGCTAAAACCCTGAAAATGTGAAAAAGAGTTGATGTAAGTTTAGATGAAACCTGGGGACTTATGTCTGCTAATTAATTTCAGCAGGTTGAATCATACATTGTTGTAAATATATTTACCTGTGACTCATAGCGCTATGGCTGAAAATGTTTTCCTTTATTCTGAAAGCAGTAAATGTACTTAATGCTTTCCTGCATTTAACATCACACATTAATAAGAAGATTACTACCCTCACAGACATAAACCTCAGTCAGAAACCCTCAGTCAGGAATGCCGAATCAGAATAATTAATTTTTTCAATTCTCAACATCAAGCAGTGTAAGCTGCTGTTATGTTTACGCTTGTTTCCGCCTACAATGCTGCTACAGTGGAGTCTTTGTTTGGAAGGTGGTACTGGCAGAGAAAAGAGTGATGTTTCAAGTGCTTCAGCCATTGTCTGATTCACTTTTCTTCAACTTCTGCCTCACCATCAACATTTCTTATTTTGGTGCAGACTCTGACTCGTAAAATGGGGATGGGTTTTCCTGGAAGTGTATTATACCGACGATTTGTCACCTAGCATAGAATGTTACGCTTTGGGAGTGAGAACGTGTTGCTGAAGTAGATGTCATGTTGCCTGGAAATCCTGCTGCAGTTCTGAACCAAGGTTTCTGAGTCATGATGGTTGTTTCTTTTGGTTCCTTTTTAGTCTGAAATCAGATATGATATCAGCACTTCTGAGTTCATCCATCATTATTGTCCAGTGATGAGATTACTGCTCCATTTGGTAATAGTCAGCAGATTTTTCCTGCGTGTCGACATGAAGAGTCGTACCTGACAGCAGCAGGCTTTATAATAACGCACATTATATTTTCTATAATCACAGACTGACCAATTGTCGACTCTCAGCGACTCACTGTAAAGTTGTGGCCTCAGCTCTGAAGTCCAACCCCTCCCATCTGACAGAGCTGGATATGAGTTACAACGACCTGCAGGATTCAGGAGCGAATCTTCTGTGTGCTGGACTGGAGAGTCCAAACTGTCGACTGGAGACTCTGAGGTGAGTTCACTGACTGCAGCTGTTGTTGTTTTTCTATATTTCAGATCTTTGATTGATGTTTGAAACTTTCTTTAGTTCCTAAATGTTCAGGATGTGTCTGAAGACAAATGTGAAGAAGTTTGAGTGCTTTCAGAAATGTTGTCTTTCCAAACGACTGAACAAGAGTTTTTCCTTTTGGCTCCAAACAGAAGTGACAGACTTGAGCAGGGTTCATTTGAAGGCTGACAGAAGTGTAGTGGGGACGGGGAGATTTGGGAGGACAGTTTTTCAGCCTTCACAGGTTCACATTGTGCTCCATGAGTCAGTGAAGATGAAGTCAGTACTGATAAGGCTGTAGAGTGTATGAGGGATGTGAATAAGGCTGGTAAACGCTGGCGCGACTTGCTGCCTCTACTCACCGCTAACCCTCTCGCTACTTTTCTTCGCTATTCCTGCTTTCTACCCATGCTACTCGCTTCTTGTTATTTCCTACTTGCCCCCTTGCTCTTGATACCCCTTGCTCCTGCTGATGTTATTGCTACTCAGTGATATCCTCTACCGGCATCCCGGCTTCTTCCATCTCCATCCTCCCCTCTTCCTGTCTGTACGGCCCACCAGTGTCTGCTTCTGTCCGTGATGTGGCCTCCCAGGATCTACACACAGTCTGTGTGAGTCTTTATCCTTGTGTCATCGATCTGTCGACCTGGTAATGGACTTCAGTACACAGCCAATGAGCTCCTCCTACTCTGATTTTCCCTGGCTGCTCCACCGACGGCTGTTCTTCATCTCCACACGGATATCGTTTTCCTCCCTCGCCAAAAGTACATTTATCAGCTCTCCCGCCAGAATTTTCATCAGGATAATTCTAAGCCAATCCAATCCTTCTGGTCCACCTCTCATCGCTCTCTGTGGAACCCTGGCAGGACTGTTAACAACAATGTTTTGGCTAACCTGACTTTGTTGGCTAACACTCTCATTCAGTCTGACAGTACCTGCATCAAATTGTAAATTGAGAGCTTCGCTTTTACACTCAGCTCTCTCTTCACCACAACAGACCAGTACAGCGTCCGCATCACTGCAGCCGGTGCACCAATCCATCTGTCGATCTCCCACTCCCTTCTCCCATCACTCGTGAACAAGATCCCGAGATACTTAAACTCCATTCAGATCAGGGTCTCGTCCCTGACCCAGAGTGGGCACACACCCTTTTCCGGCTGAGGACCATGGCCTCAGATTTGGAGGTGCTGATTCTCATTTCCACCGCTTCACACTCGGCTGCGAACCTTTCCAAGGCGAGCTGGAGGCTATCACCTGATGAAGCCAACAGAACCACATCATCTGAAAAAAGTAGAGATGAGATCCTGAGACCACTCGAGTGAAAGCCTTCCGCCACTTGGCTACGCCTATCGTAGCCAAGTGGCGGAATTCTGAACAGAATCGGTGGCAAAGGACAGTCCTGGCGGAGTCCATCATGCACCAAGAACCAGTCCGTCTTATTGCCGGCAATGCGGACCAAGCTCTTGCAACGTATAATGACTGAGTGGCTCTTAGCAATGGGCCAGACACCCCATACTCTCGGAGCACCCCCCACAGGACCCCCCGAGGGACACATTCAAATGCCTTCTTCAAGTCCACAAAACACATGTAGACTGGTTTGGCAAACTCCCATGCGCCCTTGAGTGTCCTTGAGAGGATAAAGAACTCTCAATTCAATTCAATTCAATTTTATTTATATAGCGCCAAATCACAACAAAAGTCGCCTCAAGGCGCTTCATAGATACAGAGAAAAACCCAACAATCATATGACCCCCTATGAGCAAGCACTTTGGCGACAGTGGGAAGGAAAAACTCCCTTTTAACAGGAAGAAACCTCCGGCAGAACCAGGCTCAGGGAGGGGCGGGCCATCTGCTGCGACCGGTTGGGGTGAGAGAAGGAAGACAGGATAAAGACATGCTGTGGAAGAGAGACAGAGGTTAATAACAGATATGATTCAATGCAGAGAGGTCTTTAATCACATAGTGAGTGAGAAAGGTGACTGGAAAGGAAAAACTCAATGCATCATGGGAATCCCCCGGCAGCCTACGTCTATTGCAGCATAACTAAGGGAGGATTCAGGGTCACCTGGTCCAGCCCTAACTATATGCTTTAGCAAAAAGGAAAGTTTAAGCCTAATCTTAAAATCTCTCCTCTCCTGCACCCTGGCATAGACTTTCCCAGGGAAGCTGAGGAGTGTGATTCCCCTGTAGTTGGAACACACCCTCTGGTCCCTTTCTTAAAGATGGGGACCACCACCCCGGTCCAGGGGTACCGCGCCCCTGATCTCCACGCAACATTATCCGCAAATCACCGTCTTATCATGGTGGAAGGGTTTGTGTGTCCAAGGGATCCCAGGGGCTATGTTGGTAGGTTCTCCCATGGCAAATTGGTCCTGGGTGAGGGACCAGAAAAAAAGCAAGTTAGAAGACCTGGCCTGGGATAGGGTTACCCAGGCCCGGGGGAAGGTGCCCGAGGGCGAGCGTCTGGTGGTCGGCCCTTAGTCCATGGGGCCCAGTCGGGCACAGCCCCAAAAAGAGACAAGGGCACATCTTCCTGCAGGTCCACCACCCGCAGGTGGCACTGTAGGGGTCTGGTGCATGTGAGTAGGCGCGGCCAGGAGCGGACCCTGGTGACTGATCCCAGCTACAAGACGGCAATTGGGACATGGAATGTCACCTCTCTGGTGGGGAAGGAGCCTGAGCTAGTGCGTGAGGTTGAGAGGTACCGGCTAGATATAGTCGGGCTCACCTCAACGCTGTGCTGGGCTCTGGAACCAGTCTCCTGGAGAGGGGCTGGACTCTGTCTCAGTCTGGAGTTGCCCTGGTGAGAGGCGTCGGGCTGGGGTGGGTATCTTGGTATCCCCTCGGCTTGCTGCTGGTATGTTGGGGTTTCTCCCAGTGGACGAGAGGGTTTGTTCCCTTCGCCTTCGGGTCAGGAACGGGTCCTGACTGTCATCTGTGTTTATCCGCCGAGCGGCAGTTCAGAGTACCTAGCCTTCTTGTAGTCCCTGAGTGGGGCACTGGAGGGTGCCCCTCCTGGGGACTCTGTTGTTCCACTGAGAGACTTCAATGCTCACGTGGGCAATGACAATGAGACCTGGAAGGGTGTGATTGGGACGAACGGCCTCCTGGATCTGAACTTCTGCGCAAACCACACTTTGCCAATAACAAACACCATGTTCGAAACATAAGAGTGTGCATAAGTACACGTGGCACCACAACACTTTTGTAATCGTATCACCAGACCTGAAGCCATATGTCTTGGACACTCTGGTAAAGAGAGGGGCTGAGCTGTCAACTGATCACCACCTGGTGGTGAGTGTTCTACCTGCGCTGTGTATAGTGTGGGTGGAGTGCTGCAGACTTCAACTGAGGTCAGCAGCCTCTTCGTCAGGCAGTGGAAGGAATATTTCAAGGTCCTCCTCAATCCCACTGGCACGTCTTCCGTGGCAGAAGCAGAGTCTGGTGACGAAGGGGATGAACCGCCAATCTCTGGGGGCGAGGTCACTGAGGCACATTAAACAACTCCTTGGTGGCAGAGCCCCTGGGGTGGACGAGGTCCGGCTCTGGATGTTGTAGGGCTGTCTTGGTTGACACACTTCTGCAATGTTGCGTGGAGATCAGGGGCAGTGCCTGTGGACTGGCAGACCGGGGTGGTGGTCCCCATCTTTAAGAAGGGGGACCGGAGGGTGTGTTCCAACTACAGGGGGATCACACTCCTCAGCCTCCCTGGGAAAGTCTATGCCAGGGTGCTGGAGAGGAGAGTTCATCCGCTAGTTGAACCTCGGACGAATTATATGTCTCCATAAGAAAACCAGCCTTACTATTCATAAGTAAATGTTTAATAATCATGTTCTGTTTTGTAAGGAGTGTATCAGTTGAACTAAATCTGACTATTTCTCTACCATGATCTTCTAAAGCGAGGATTCTACTAAGACACTTCTCTCACTATTCAGCTCTTTTCTCAGGCCACCTGACTTTCTACCCACTCATCTCTACCCATCTAACTTCCTCAACTCTCTAATGCTATTCTTTAATGAAAAAAATCACAAGATACACTAAGACCTGGCTAACATTGCTTAATTTAGCTCTTCCTTCTTTATCCCGCCCCCACTCCCTCTGTCACTGACATCTCTGATCTCATTTGCAAATCAAAGCCTCCTACCTGTCAGCGTGACCCCTTTCCTACCGTCCTAGTCACGCCTGTCTACCCCCTCTCCTTACCCTCATATCTGCTATTATCGACTCCTCACTCACCACTGGAACTGTTCCTGCTTCTCTCAAAGTTGCTGCCATGACCCCAATTCTGAAAGAACAGGTCTAGATCCCAATAACCTGTCCTATCTCCAATCTACCATTTCTCTCAAAAAATTATATAAAAAAAATAGTTGCTTCTCATGCCCATCTACACCAACCACGTGCTCTTATAAAAATAACCAATGATCGTCTTATGGCAGCTGACTCCTCTCTCACTCCATCCTTCTAAGCAGATTAGTTTTATCTGCCTTTATTCATACCCCACTAGTTCAAATCAGGCTAGTGATTTCTTTTTCTTCTCTCACTCTTGGAGGAGGTGGACACATTTCTCACCCTTTCCTTCCCTTATCTTCTCTGCTGCTGCTTCTATGTCCTTGTCTGGTCTCGTCTGATTCCAACCCTTAGAGAGCCTCTCGTTCTCGCTCTTGTTCTCTAAAACTTAAAGAACTATGGATTTGATCAACTGGTCCCTTAATGCAATTGACAATCTATTCTCGATGAGAAGCCTGGGTTGGGGAGAGCCTGAGTGTCCTGGAGGGACGTTCCCTGCTGGATACACGATGGACGTCTGCCTCTACAGTGACTTGACCTAAATCCAATGGAGATGGTTTAGGATAGGATGGACCCCAGAGTGAAGGCAAAATGACCAACAAGTGATCAGCATCTCTGGGAACTCCTTCAAGACTATTGGAAAACAATTTCAGGTGACTACCTCAAGAAGCAAATGTGGCCCGGTTGGTCACAGCCTGAAAAAGGGGCATTAGCCCAGCCCCTGTAAGCCCACCACCGACAGGAGTCACTGTAGGGGTCAAGTGCAGTGTGTCTTGGGTAGTGGTCAAGGGCAGAGACCCTGGAAGACAATCCCCAGCTACCAAGTCTGGTGATTGAACCTTGAAAATCACCTCTGGTGTGGAGGGAGCCTGAGCTAGTGTGTGAGACTGAGAGGTACTGGCTAGATACAGTTGGCTACCTCAATGCAGAGCATGGGCTCTGGAATCAGTCTCCTGGAGAGTGGCTGAACTGTAGCAGAAGAATTCTGCTCTGCTATTGACAGATGATGTGGTTCTGTTGTCTTCCTTAGGTGGTGGCTATCAGGGATAGGTCTGTGACCTAGTGTTTTGAGTTTATTTTGTGTTTTTGAGTTTCTCATGTTAAGTTTGTGATAATAAGTTCTTGTATTAGTTAGGATATAATTGTGGATTATTCTAGATTTTGTTTCATCTTTGCCTCCTTAGTTTAGGTGTCATGTTTCCTGTCCAGACATGTGTTTCATGTCTTTGTTGTCATTCAGCGGCTGTGTGAAGGCAAGAGAGGACCCAAATGCACGGCTCAAGACACACGGGGATAAACTCGGAAGGCAGGTCTTTATTAATAGCTTGCCATTGCCAATGTGTGAATGTGTGTGTGAATGGGTGAATGACTGAATGTAGTGTAAAGGGCTTTGGGGTCCTTACGGACTGAGGAAAGCGCTATACAAATGCAGGCCATTTACCATTTAATAAGAACACGAGTCATACAAAACTATACTGGGATAAACTAAAGCTGAGGCACTGGGAAGACAAGAGGCAATGCACAAAAAACAGAGCAGGGGTCAGCAACCTTTAACACCCAAAGAGCCATTTGGACCCGGTTTCCACGCAAAAGAAAACACTGGGAGCCGCAAATACTTTTTGACATCTAAAATGAAGATAACACTGTATATATTGTTTTTTACTTTTATGCTTTGTGTGAACAACTAAGGTGTGTTGCTTATGAAATCCATGAAGTGCTACAGAGAAAATTACATTTTATTTATGTAATTAACACATTTTGAACTCTTAAAGAAATATAACAAAAGGAAAGACACCCAGCTGAACTAAAATGATCCAGCAAACAAAAAGTTGTGAGCCGCCACCCTTATATCGCCTTTGGGCTTTTGGAGCCTTGACCTGACTTTTAAAAAATAATTGGAAAAAAAAGCACTATGCTGCTAAAAAAAAAAAATAGATATTTGCAAAATTCTGCCTAAATATGTATTTACCTGGTTAATGTGTGTGGCGGGGCGTGGTCTGCAGCGCCGCTGCAGGGGAGGCGGACGCACCTGAGCGGGACCCGCAATCACGCCTCACTGCCTTTACGTCTGTGCTATCTATGCTGTTGTGTTGGTATGTGTCGGGCTGTGAGCTGCAAAGCTACAGCCGGCTGTTCTGTTTTGTTGTCA
>NW_024584137.1:0-1592 GCF_018398535.1 Haplochromis burtoni
CCGTGGCGGTGATGTCTCCATTTAAGGATTTAAACATGGCGGTGGGTCTGCAGGATTACAGACCGCACGGGCAACAGAATGAAATGAGTGCTTACATAAGAAGATTAACTCCAGTCCATCCACACACACACACACACAGTCTCACACACACACACACACACACACAGTCTCACACACACACACACATCTGCCAGCTCCTGTAATCTCACGAACACAACGTCACAGCAGTAAAGTCTCTGCTGCTTCCAGCTGTTTCTCCATTTTTTTCAAACCTGCAGCCACTGTGACACAGACGGGGCTGTTTTCAGCTCACACAGGTGAGCTGGGGTCACTCAGCTACAGGTAAACTGTTTCTTATAAAATGCTGTTAAAGTTTCAGTAACCATACATGAAGGATGTGGGTCGTTCACGTGTTCTTACAGGCTCTGGTATCCGCTCACACAAGCTGAAGCTGGGCCAGATGTTCCTGCCTGGTTCAGGCGGCTTGTAATGATACTGTGATGAGCTCAGTGTAAGAGCAGTGCAGGCTGCGAGAGCTCACTTTAATCATCACAACAACAGTAAATGTCTGACTCTCTCTCTTCCTCCTTCATCGTCATGTCACTGAATGAGAGAGGGAGAGAGAGGGGTGGAGCGAGCTGCAGGCAGGCTGAAGCCTCTCTGAGCTCATCTCTTTGTCTGAGCGGAGCCAACATGACGGAGCCTCCGAGTCCCAGCGTGGAGCTCCAGAGTCTGCAGCCAGGCCAAGGTCAGTGTGTGCGTCTGCTGTCGTCACATTGCGAGGACGCAGCAGGTAGAACAGTCCAGTTAACTTATACTTTTATTTCTAAACTTTATTTAAAGTGCAGAGAGTTCCTGCTGCACTCTGATTGGTGGGTTTGTCTGAACTTTGGCTGGTTTTAGACTCCAAAGCTTCAAACTGACTCAGTGTGCATGAATGTGAACTCGGAGAGGAGCCGGCTCTTAGCTCGGGGTTTAAAGTCTGCAGGTCAAAGGTAGTGATGGACTCACGGGAAGCAGGAAGACTGCACTGCTGTGGTCGAGGCGTTCAGGGGAACCGGAGCGAGCAGGAAAACGAGCTGCTCTGCTGCTTCTGTTGTTCTGATGAATCATTGCTGTCACATGACGGACTCCAAACACTCGACTGTAGAAGAAGAGAAGTTTGAACAGAGAGACTGGGCTTATTCACATTTTGTACTTTAAACAAGCCGAGACTAAAATTAAACGTTAATTCAAACATGGTGAGAGCAGCGGGGTCAGGAATGTCGTGACCTCTGCGTGGACATGTTACCTTTCCTGTGGCAGGCTTGATTTAATCCAACACTCCAGATGGGATAACAGCATCTGCATTAAAGCTTGATAATCTCTGTGGTGGACAGCTGCATACTCACAGTCTGCACTCGAGCAGAAGCTTCCTGGTTTCCACCTGAAGTCAGAGCTCTTCTGACCAATCACAGCTTTGCTCAGACATCAGCTGCTTACAGCAGAAGTACCAAATATTAATGATTACCCCAGTGAGGGTAAGTTTTCTAGGCTGAAGGCAAAACCTGAACTACTTCAACTCAAAGAGCACTTTATTAGGAACACTTGCA
>NW_024584137.1:2892-5158 GCF_018398535.1 Haplochromis burtoni
TGGCTGACCTCAGGACAGTTTCACCACAGTAATCTGAAAGTGTGTACAACAACAACAACAAGGCATCTTTTGTTGTTTCCGTTTCTGACGCCAAGCCTCTAAGACAAGGAGTCACATGACCTCTGGTGACTTCATGTAAATGCAGGTGATTTGTGTGTCCTGCAGGCACATGAGGTCTGGCTGTTGCTCGATTTGAATGAGGATGTAAATGTGGCCAACAGAGCAGAGTGAACCTGCAGCGTTCACAGGAAGTCCTGAAAGCTCCTGTAAGAACATCGGGAGTGCAGCTCCAGTACATAATCCATAATGGTTTCATGTGTTTCAACAGAAATAACCATAAAAATAAATGTAAGCACCAACAGCTGGTTCTATCCCTGTGCTGTACAGGTCATGTGAATAAAGGAAATCCCAGACTGTGACATCACGGACACCTGACGGCGCAGTCCCGGCACTCGGTCAGAGCTGTGATCTGTGTTTGGTGACGGGTTTCATCTGAACCTGCAGAGCGGCCTCTGTAGACTGAACTCTGGCAGCAGCTTCAGGCTGCTGGGTCTGCAGACCACTGTGGCTAATCACCTTCCCAGGAGCAATGAATAGATGCTTCACCTCCTCCATTCACTGGCAGGATGGAGGGATGAGGAGGAGGGAACACTTTCTGCTCATGCTCTCTTTTCTCAGCTGATAAACAAAAGCGAACATTTTCCGGTGTTGGGAGCAGAGAAAAGCTGCTGGTGTGGAGCTCGGAGTCCAAACTGCAGCGAGTGATTCAGTGATACGAGTTTAAAATCATCCTGGACAGGCTGAAATCAGATCACACCTCAGCGTCATCGCAGTTTGGTCCTCACAGATCGATTATTTGATCATCCGCACCAGCACCAACCGCTCTGTATGTGAGTGAAGGGCAGGTGTGATACAGGCGTGATACAGGCGTGATACAGGCGTGATACAGGTGTGATCCAGGTGTTTCTGTGCTCCATTTGTAGGAAATGAAGCACATATCTGTACATGTCTGGAGCAGGTATGTCACTGCTGTCTGAGCTTTTCGCAGTTCAGGTCAACAGTGACTGTAGTAAAATACTCGGCCCATAATATGTGACTGACAGTGTTTCAGGCTAGTTCGATCTCTGCTCTCTTCCACACCGAGCGCTGCTGGACTCAGAATAAGAACCTGCCAAAGCGACCCTCAGCCATAACACCGACCTGCAGTAAAGGCAGCAATGAGCTTCCTGTGAATGAACGGCGACGCACTGAGTCTGTGCGGAGGAGAGATGTATACTCAGGAGGGGTCTGATGTAACTCGAATCTGAGCTCAGTGCACATGTTAGAGTCCAGAAGAAGCCAGCGTTCAGGTTTTACTGCTTTGAGTGAATCTGCGGCCGGCGTCCGTGAGCAGAGCGGTCAAATTAATATCACACCTGGAAGCTCCTGCAGATACTAACGCCCTCTAATCCGCACTCTAAGAACAAAAACTGATGAGTCCTGCACTTCAGAGCCACTCGATTGTCCTCACTCAGCGAGGCAGGAGTGACCTTTGACCTCGAGACTGTAGACTTCTGTTCTCTCCATGTGGCCCCTGCTGTGTTTGGACTGCCCTGATGGAGGGTTTTTATCTCTGGGGCTGCAGTCTGAGCTGTCCTCGCCTCTTCAACGGGCTCCTTGTTCAGCCTGAGCTCTCAGCGTCTCTGCTGACTGAAACCTTTTGTCCACCGAGGCTGAAAAGATGCAGAACACAAGGAGGGAGGGTAGGAAGGATGAATGCAGAGACGGAGCAGGCCGGCGTGGAATCAGCTTGAAGTGGTCCTGTGATCAGAACCTCCGGCTCGGGCAGTTTATGGACTCTGTCCTCTGATTTTTAGCCTTTTTTATTCAGCTCTTTGCTGTAGATGCACATCAGAGCTGATGGTGATGTCCTCAGAGTCACATCAAACGTGAACATCAGAGTTTCAGGTCTGAGTTCAGACTGATCGCCTCCTGGCGAGCTGGAAAAGCTTTGAATGAATTCATATAAAACTCTGTAGCGTGAGCTCAGGTTGACTTCATGACCTAAAAAGCCTCACAGCTTAGAAACTGTGATTCATATAAGTGTGCTGTCTTCTCTGTGCTTGTGAATATAAAGAAAGTACCTCTGACCTCTCCTTCAAGGTCATCAGACTGATCTGAAGGTCAAGGTGTTAATGATGCTGTACAGAGAGATGAGGACATGTCAGGATACTTTCTTTGTTATTTGACAGGTTATAGCTACGTGTACGAAGCTCTCAGACCTCTG
>NW_024584137.1:6521-7766 GCF_018398535.1 Haplochromis burtoni
AAAATCGTGAGGGTTGGCATGTATGGACAGCAGAGGCGTTACAGCTGGAGTTTTGTTTTTTGTCTGTGTTTGTGCAGGCGCACAGTCTGCAGACAGCGACATCGGGGACGTGGACGACCTGCCGGTTCCTCAGCAGATCCGGATCACCAACATCACCTGCGATTCGTTCAAGATCAGCTGGGACATGGACAGCAGGGGCCGAGACAGGATCACACACTACTTCATCGACCTCAACAAGAAGGAGAACATGAGCTCCAACAAGTTCAAACACAAGGTGGGTCTGCAGAGCCGATCCTGGGCGCTCTGACTCTGCTTTAGACGATACAAAGCAAACGAACCGGACGAGCCGAGTACTTTTTGTTTTCCAGGATGTGCCCACCAAGCTGGTGGCCAAAGCAGTTCCCCTGCCGATGACAGTGAGGGGCCACTGGTTCCTGAGTCCTCGCACAGAGTACACCGTGGCCGTTCAGACGGCCGCCAAACAGCCAGACGGAGAATACGCCGTTTCTCGGTGGAGCGAGATCATTGAGTTCTGCACTGCAGGTTAGACGGAAGCCTCTGAGTCCAAAAACCACACCTCTCCTCGCTGCTCGTGCACACTGATCCCTTTGGATCGATTTGCAGGTTAAAGCATCACGAGGATCGTCTTTGAGCTAATTTACTATCACACTGTCTTTAGTACCACTGATAAAATAGATCCATAATTTAAAAAATTCCTTTGCAGTCGCACTATGGACTAACATAACTCATCTTTACCCACAGCCTAAATATAGGCTCAATGTTGAATGTCTGAGTCTGTGCATCTGCAGATTACTCCTCCATCCACCTGAACCAGCTGCTGCAGAAAGCAGAGGCGATCGCTGGCAGGATGCTGCCATTCACCGTCTTCTACAGAAACCAGCAGGGGGAGTACTTCCAACAAGACAGGTGCGCCCCGCTCAGTGACCAAAACCCCGAGAGGGTTCTCCGTACAGCTGTGCTTTAGCCCTGTGTGTCATTCCAGAGATGCTCAGTCCTGCTTCTTGCTGCCGACGGTGAAAGACAACAGCGGCAGCCATGGGTCCCCCATCAGCGGCAAACTGGAGGGGATCTTCTTCAGCTGCAACACAGAGTTCAACACAGGAAAACCTCCCCAGGACTCCCCCTACGGGCCGTATCGCTTCCAGGTACCTTTAGACCAGGGGTCGGCAACCTGCGGCTCCGGAGCCGCATGCGACTCTTTAGTCCTTGTACTGCGGCTCCCAG
>NW_024584137.1:8785-10922 GCF_018398535.1 Haplochromis burtoni
TAAACATTTATTCTTCAAACTCAATAAATTTGTGGATATTTGAAAAAATATATACTTTTTAAATTATTATTATTATTATTACTATTTTCTTTAATTTTACCAAGTTGGGTAAATAACTTTTAAAAGTGCACAAAAATATAAAACACACCATTTTTTGTTTCTGTACAGATCCGAGCAGATGTCCTCTTCAACAAGACCACCAACATGTACTTTGGGGATTTCTACTGCATGTACACGTCGTACCACTACGTGATCCTGGTCCTCGCTCCTGACGGCTCCAAAGGAGACGCTTTCTGTAAAGGGAGGCTGCCAGCCCTCGACAGGTCCGGCAACCGCTTCTTGACCTGCACCGAGGAGGAGGACGGCTCGCTGTCTTTCCGTCACGCTCAGGATGTCAACCTGGAGGTGATGTACACGGAGCCGGTGGATCTGAGGCTGGGAGCGGTGTCACAGATCAGCGGGCACCAGCTAATGAGCCTGTCCACCGCGAATGCCAAGAAAGACCCCAGCTGTAAGGTCTGCAACATCAGCGTAGGACGTTAGCGACTCTTCAGACTGAAATAACCAGCTCGTTTGCATAGCAGCTAAGCTACTAACTGAATTTACCTGCCACGCTCTGGCTCGTTACTGTGCCTCGCCTGTTTCAGCGGCACACTACGAGCAACATTTGCTGTCTATTGTGACAGTGCCCTCTAGTGGCCACATCATTATGACGGAGGCAAAACAGAGGCAGGTGAAGAAGCAGCAGAGCCAGAAGTTGAGATGAGCTCGGGGTGGATGGATGGGTGGAGAGGAGGAGCGAGCTGTTTGTTTTTTAGCTGCAGGTTTAGAATTGTAATCAAAATGGAAACGATATCAGAGCATTAACAAAATACTTGTTTTAACTCAAAGCTAATCGAGTTGGTGTTCCTCACTGCATGGATGACTGCACCTTTCACAGTCGGCTAAAACAGAGACTCTGATGTGGCTGAAAGCAGATGCATCCTCAGTCATGTTTCCTCTCCTTCTTCATGTCCTCGTCACCTTCACATGTTTTCTGTCCACCGTCTCTGACAGGAAGCTGCAGGCAGGAAGCTCGCAGCACTTTTATCATGTGACTGATGGCTGAAGTGGACTTTACAGATTAACTGCTTCAGAGGTTTTATACTTTGGTAATCTGATGAAGCTCTTTCCTGTAATTAATTTTTTAACTGAATGCTTTACATTCCTGTTTTCCTCGTTTGTAGACCCCCAACATCACCAAACTTAATCTACTAATTAAAAATATTGAAACTACAGCTCCCAGAATGCTTTGAGTGTGTTGTTCGTGTGTTATTGGGAAGGGTGAGTTAGCAGTCAGCCGGTGTCTTTGTGACATTGAAGCAAAGTCGTGTCAGCTGTAAGCGGTGTGATGTTATTTTTAGAGGAAACAAGAACATGCTGCTGATTCTGAAAGGCTCCAGAAACCAGGAATGTGACATTAAAGGGTTAACGACGCACTCACAGTCCAATATCTATGTGATCTTTATTATTTTATCTTTGGGGTGGGACTCAGTTTCTGAGAAGTTACTTATTGGTTGGCTGATTATGCCGAGGAAAGAAAACAGCTTATTTATGACAGGAGACGTGTGGACGGAGCTCCTGATGGTGCACCTGATGGTGTGGCTGTGGAGCTCAGGTAGGACTTGCTCTAAAAACACTGAATTTGAAGTCTCACATCAAAAAAAAAAATCATCATTGGCCTGACTTTGGCACAAAAGAGTGTTTTAACTTTTTATCTGGAGTCTTGGAATAAATGACATCGCTGAGCGGTTATTTAAAATGCAAAACTGCAAATATAAAAATGACTTTGTGCTGGATAACAGTTGAGAAAATCTGAATCTGAAATCCTGGTTTCATGTACAGTTCAGTGAGCTCAAGATGCTTTTCAGTGTAAATCAGGGGTCGGCGACCTGTCTGATGATGAGTGCATCTAAACGTTCCTCAGAAGTCAGTGTGCCGTATGATGCATTGGCATTAAATGTAATAACGCTGTATATGAACAGTTACACACTTTATAGGATCATACTTGTTCACAGATGTTTGCAGCTGTCAGCGAATAGTTATCAGATAGTTTGAAACAAAAAAGACTTTTTATCCACAACAGCAAATGCTATTT
>NW_024584137.1:12012-13822 GCF_018398535.1 Haplochromis burtoni
GCGACTCGCTGACTCACACCTGTGTGCTGCTGTGTCTCTGCAGGTCAGCGGGAGGCAGGAGCCCCGCCCACAGGAGGACCCGGAGCTGGATGGTTAAAGCTGGCAGTGTCCAGAAAAGCAGGCAGCTCAGCAGCGCCTCCACATGGTGGAGGAAGTGTTTGCATCCTTCACCACCGTGTGAACATGAAGTACAACCACAGTAAACTGTAATTACATCATCAGCTCATATATTGTTTGTTTTTTGTTTTTTTACACGCTGGAAACATGAAATGCGTCCCTGCTCTGATCCTGGCGACACCTTTCCTGCATCCCAGCATTCCCTGCGAGTAATGCACGGCCACATGCTGAAAGGCTGAGACATTACAGCCTGCGACTCAGACACAGTCGATATTATCGCACATCTGTTTGATCAGAACACAAAACTGAATGATGTCAAAGAAATTTTACCACCAAAACTTTTTTCATCACATATAAATATTTGTAAATATCCTAAATGTTCTTTTTAAACTGTTCATTAAAGGTGTCCGAGTGTTTCACACAAACTCTAACGTGACTCACAGGAGAAGTGTCCTCTCTCATGTTTCCTCTCCTTTATCTCCTCATCACCTTCGTGTGTTTCCTCTCTGACAGGAAGTTCTGAGCAGCTTTGTCATGTGACAGCTGACGTGGATCATGTTACGCGCTGAGCAGCATTAACTTAAAATCAGAGGATGAAACAGGAGAACCTGAAAGAGATTTTTCAGCCAAACTCACCTGAGTTTGTTTTAATCTGCTGCGTGAAAAACCGACCAATCAGATTACAGATGCTAGAACTTCAGATAGCCGACTGACCGCAGCTAAACTCAGCATCTGTGTGATCAGATAAATGCGTCAGATCTTTCCTGCAGCTGTCACACACTTTATGAAGGTTAACCCTTTATAATCTGCTCTGGATCTTAAACCTGTGATTTTAGGCTAAAAGAACTTTCACTGAAATATTTAAATGTGCTCTTGTGTGTGTCTGAGCCCACAACACTCACCAATATTAATAATTCATGCTTTGGTGAGATTTCCAAAAACAGTTTTAAAGGTGATTTGACAGAGAAACTCTGAACCGTAGTTCTAACACGTAAGCTGGACCCAAAAGCAAACAATACACAGACACGCACACAAAACAAACGCTATTCTTTTAACTAAAGGTGACCAACCAAAGGGAACACGCTGCTTTATCGCTGAACAGAAGAGACCGGGAAATAAACGACACGGGGACGCCGTGATCAGGACCGTGGGAGGCTGCAACAGAAAGGAGAGAGAGTTACTGGAGAGCAGGGAGATAACGGCATACACCAGGGCTAGGACTATTTATCTTACGATCGGGGCCGGACCGTGGAAACCGGAGGGAGGGCTGAGTGTCCGCGGGAGAGGATGATAGGCGGTTTCTCTGAAATCCAGGCGGGCAGGAGGACAGGCAGGTGAAGGCACAAACACGCCGGACAATAACCCGATCACAGTGACAGCATTAACACACTTCATAAAATCCAGGAATTCCACATCAACCTTCGCGAGGAGCCAAGCTACCGCTGAATGGCGACTGATGGACTGGCGTGGAGCAGCCGGCCGCGAGGGGTTAAATCGTCCTCCTGATGATCGCCTGGAATGGGATGCAGGTGTGGCGACGACAGCCCCACCCGAAGGTGTGGCCATCTGGGCATTCCAAACACTCCTCAGACGCCAAGCCGCAGACCATGACAAACTCAAACAGGAAGAAAATTAAAGTTCAGACAGAAGAAAACAGAAATACACAAACACAGAAATTCATCAGCAGAGTTAA
>NW_024584137.1:14933-19206 GCF_018398535.1 Haplochromis burtoni
ACTGCTTCAGATGGTCTATCAGCCTCTTCCTGGGTGTCGTTTCAGGGGCTCATAAGTATTTTCATCACTGAGTAGTGACAAAATCTTTTCATGATAGTCTTTCTGGTTTAGCAATACTGTGCACCTGCCCTTGTCTGTCAGAAGGATGATACTGTTGTTGTCATCACTAAGTGATGTGAGTGCCTTCCTCTCCTCCATGCTGATGTTGGATGCTGGGGGCTTTCATTGCTGAGACAGGCTGAAACTTTCGTTAGCAGTGTTGTTGTTTCGAATCGCTGTTTCTGTGGCTGTGATCAGCTCCACTAGGGGGATTTGTGTCAGCATCACTGCAAAGTTCAAACATTTCGTAAGACTGCTTCTTTCTGCTCGGGTGATTTACCTGGATGATTGAGCATGCATTAAGATCCATTAACAACAACCTTTGAAACACATTTTTTATTAAACAATTTCCCACATAGGTGAGTTTTCATACTCGGAGCTGTGAAGCAGGCTGTGTGAGACTTGGAGGAACATGTACAAGGAAATAGAAGAGTGGTTATTTAGCTTTAATGAGGACGTGCTGTGTCTCATTAAATGTCAGGTTCAGGTGTGTGAAGCAGCTTTGCGGGTGAAGCATATGTGTCGCCCCTGATGTGATTGTTAAACGAGCTCGACACAGTCTGGGTCAGAACATCAGAGCCCAAACACTTCACATCGTTACAGTTGAGACAACATCTCAGGGTCTGGCATGATGAAATCAAGGGTCAGCTGATCTTGATTCTGTGGCTTATCAGTTGTGAGAAACTGCTCATCAGTTGGCTGATGAGTAGATAACAGATGAAGAGGAAACAGCAGTTTATTAGCAGAGAGCTGAAGAGTCGGACAGACAGAGAGGAGACGGACGTGGACCTGACATGGATCACCTGCTGCTGGTTCTGCTGCTGCTGTGGGGCTCAGGTAGGACTCTGCAACAACAGCCTGCCCTGTTTGTACTGGTTTACATTAATATTATACACAACAAGAGGCAGGCATGGATCTAAACCTCTTCAGATCCGTCTGAGTCCATTTGTTGTATTTTTACAGACATTTTAAGGAGATGTATTAGAAATGAGCCAAGGGCAAGATACTGGATCACAAGTTTCTCTCTTCATCTTTCTGAAAATGTGAATCTTAGTTAAAAAACACTAGAATGGGTGAATGAAACACATCGTATACATCTTTTGAGTGCTCGAGTAGAAAAGAGATGTACAGCTACGGCTGGAATTTTTCCAGAAAACAATTACAAATGTTTTGGTATTTTTGTCCTTTATCAACACAAAAAACAGAACAGAGTTTGGCAGCTTTCCACAAAAGACTCAAAAACTGTCTGGACAAAATTATTGGCAACCTCAACTTAATTTGTGGTTGCACGCCCTTTGGAAAAAATAACTGCAGACAATCGCTTCCTGTAACCATCTACAAGCTGGTTGCACCTTTCAACAACTTTTCTTTTACAAACCGCTCAAAGTCTCTCAGATTTGAAGGGCAACTTCTCCCAACAACAATTTTGAGATCTCTTCATAAATGGTAAATGGCCTGTATTTGTATAGTGCTTTTACTAGTCCCCCCCAGGGACCCCAAAGCGCTTTACACACCCAGTCATCCACACACTGGTGGAGGCAGCTACAGTTGTAGCCACAGCTGCCCTGGGGCAGACTGACAGAAGCGAGGCTGCCATATCGCGCCATCGGCCCCTCTGGCCAACACCAGTAGGCGGTAGGTGAAGTGTCTCGCCCAAGGACACAACGACCGAGACCGCCCAAGCCGGGGCTCGAACCGGCGACCTTCCGATTACAAGGCGATTCATAAGTGTTTAATCAGATTTAGATCCGGACTCATTGCTGGCAGCACTTTGTCTCCAACCTCTCCTTGGCGCTTTTAGAGGCATGTTTGGGGTCGTTGTCCTGCTGGAACACCCATGACCTCTGATACAGACACAGCTTTCTGACACTAAGCCCTGCATCGCAGACCAAAATGTTTTGGTACTCTTCAGGCTTCATGATGTCCTGCACACAGTCAAGGCTTCCAGTGCCAAAGGCAGCAAAACATCTTCGAACCTACACCTTGTTTGAGTGTAGGTTCTGTGTTCTGTGCTTCATAGGCCTCAATGTGTTTTCAGTAACCAGTAGAACGATGAGCTGGGTCTCATCTGCCACATTCTCCAGGAAGGATTTTGTCTTCCTCAAATACATCTTGGCAAAATCCAGTCTGGCTTTTTTACATTTCTGTGTCAGCGGGGTCCTCCTGGCTCTCCTGCCATAGCGTTTCACCTCGTTCAGATGTCGATGGATGGTTCGAGCTCACACTGTTGCACCCTGAGTCTGCAGAACAGCTTGAATTTGTTAGGAAGTTCATTGAGGCTGTTTAGCCACCATTCAGACTATCCTTTGCTGCAGTCTTTTATCAGTATGTTCTCTTCAAAGGTCTCCGTCCCTAATGGTGGATATCTGCCAAGGCTCTGGAAGGCTTCTGTCTCCACTGTGGTTGGCAGCAAAGGCAACAGAGGCTTTGAGTGCTTTATGTTTGGTTTTCTTTTCCATTTAAATTCAGCTGCGTTTTCCAGCTGCCTCTATCGAAACAGAAGTTCCTACTGCCTAACACATGACAACATATTTAAAATGTTCCACTGATACAAATAAATATCCTGCTTATGTTTGTGTGTGTTTGCACATTTGTAGCTTAGTTAGCGCTTTGGGGTCCAAAGGGACTAAGTAAAGAGTCCCTATGCAGAGCTGCAGAAGTTCAGATGTTCACCGGGAGTAAGCAGGACAGTCAGGATCAGAAAAGAGTCCGTCAGACAGCTCAGAGTGGAGATACTGGACAAAGGATGGAGAAAAAGAAGAAAAGCTTAGCAAAGATTCACAGATGTAGTGATGGAGGAGATGCTGTTGGTCTGACAGAGGAGGATGCTGGGACAGGAGGAGGTGGTTGCATGTTATCTGCTAGCAGCTGAAGGAAGTAGCAGAGCTGTTATTCCTTTATTACATCTTTCTTTTCCATGATTTAAATAAATGTAATAAAGGGTTTCAGTAACATCCCCAAACTGTGCTGCCGTACTGAGTGTAGTTCTGTGAGCGCCTGTTCACGTTGTTCAACATGCTTTGAGACAACAGGTGTAAATTCTTTGACTTGGGTCGGTGAGTCTGATAGCTCAAGTGTTGGGCTGCTATCTGAAGTTGGAAATGATTTTATCGTTAACCATGGGGGTGGAAGTATTATTTCATTTACAGTTAAGTTTAAACCGTAGAAATATCTGGAAATTTCCCTCATTTTTGATCAAATCATAAAAAAGCTGCTTTATCGACCTCACTGTAACACTTATCTCTGTCACTTTATTTATGTCGTAATATGGCAAGTTTCATTTCCATGTGTGATTCCTTATAACAAAATATTATAGTTGCTGTTGTTTTTTCCAAATCACAGAACACTTTTGTCATTTAGTAACTTGTAATTGTATCTTTAATAACCACTTCAGTTGTTGTTTGATTCCTGTTAATGTATTAGTTGGTGATCAGAGGAGTGTGAGGTTTCTCAGGCAGCAGATGGGTCTGTACCGACTGTTAGAGCGAATTGTTAAATGTTGTCATTTTTGTGCTTACAATTGTTTCAAGCTGCATGATCAAAGACATTCTGAATGGTGGGGTGGGGGGTTATAGTGTTAACTGCAGGCACATTCTATATAAGGAACGTCACTTCCTGCCCTTT
This sequence comes from Haplochromis burtoni, assembly GCF_018398535.1. Taxonomy (NCBI): domain Eukaryota; kingdom Metazoa; phylum Chordata; class Actinopteri; order Cichliformes; family Cichlidae; genus Haplochromis; species Haplochromis burtoni. The sequence goes on from NW_024584137.1 coordinate 18,657, forward strand.
GTGGGCTCACCTGTGTTTGTATATGGTAAACCGTTAGAGGAAGCTAAGCTAAGGGGTGAGGGGAGATGACGCCTTTGTGATCACCAGGAAGACACACACACACACATGCCCGCACATGCATACACACACACACACACAGTGCTTTTGACTTTACAACACACCACATGGGGTTTACAGTGGGGCTCTGTGTCATTTCAATAAAAAGGCTGAAGCAGAGGCTGAAGCGGAGGCTGGATCGGAGTCATCTGAGGTCGAGGGCCGAGTGCTGCTCTGAGATTCCCACCGAGCTTCACTTGCGTTAAAACAGATCGATCGCTGTTTTGTCTTGCTTTGTTCACGGGAATAAGTGCCTGAGTCAGCGACGTCTATAAGTTTAGACCTAACACCGACCTCCCAGCCTGCTTCTCTCTTCAGAAATTTATTTGGTCTTCTCCTGTATCCCATAATCCTTTGCTGTGTTTCAGGTGTTCGCTGTGAAACAGCCAAAGTTGACCTTGTGATGTTGGTGGATGAGTCTGGGAGCATCAGCAGAAATGACTTTGATAAAATT
>NW_024584137.1:21484-23192 GCF_018398535.1 Haplochromis burtoni
ACAACATGCATGAAGAGGATGATGTGGACAAAATACTCATTTGCCTAATAATTCTGCACTCCCTGTATGCCCAAACGCTGAGTGAAAACAAACTGGTGACAGAGCTGAGAGGAGTCTTCATGCCTCAAACATACGGAGCTGTCTGTGCATTATAGTGCTGTCTAAAGGGTAAGCACTCAACCGCCTCAGCCCTGAGCAGCGACAGCTGTTATCGGGCAGTTGGAGCAGCGTGTAACATTAATGAGTATTAACATTAGTTTCATTTAAAGCCTTCTTGTTTAAATATGTCATTTGATTCATGGTTGACTTTCTACTGTGTGTGTGTGTGTGTGTGTGTGTGTGTGTGTGTGTGTGTGTGTGTGTGTGTGTGTGTGTGTGTGTTTAAAACCCATGATTGGGTTTTAGTCCATGACCTTTGAAACTCTTGACCTGCTGATGTCACTTTCTGCCATCATACAGGAAAAGCTCTGGAGCACATCCTCCATAACCAGTTTAAACCCAGGTTGGGAATGCGTCCAGACTCCAGAAGGATTGCCGTTCTGATCACAGACGGGGAGTCCCAGGATAAAGTACTCCTGCCTTCAAAGAACCTGAAACACAATGACATCGAGGTCTATGCTATTGGTGATTGAATTGCTGATTTGTTGATGTATGCAGTCCAAACAGTGAGACAAATAAAAACCTGAGTACACATTTCTAAATAATATTTTGAACTGTGTACACCACAACAGTCTCGTTCAGACCACACCACACTACAGAATACTGCAAAAGCAATGCAAGAGTTTCCCAGGAACCCATAGATAGCAGGGCTTACTTTCCATGTGCACTGAGAATCTCTGCAGCTGCATTCTTCTGAAATTAAGCAGAGGTTACAGTCCTGTACACTCCACAATTAATCCTGCTGCTTCTATCAGCAGTTGCATCATCAATAAACACTAGTAACTCAGTTCCTAACAGCTGCCAGAGCCCAACGAAGGACCTCCAACAGGCCACTCGACTGCACATTTCTGGCTGTCAGAAAAAACGATGTCCTTGTTTTCACAGAAATTTGAAGTAAACTGTATCAGACAATCAGCAGTTTGTTTAATGCACAATGACACTAAAAATAAGAAACTATCGGCTGTCAGTCAGGTTTTTGTCTAAAATTTAACAAAACAGAGTTGATAGACTTTCCCAAACATGTTCAGGTGTTTTAATAAGTTCTTATCTTTCAGGTGTGCAGGGTGCCAGAGAGAGTGAGCTAAAGGTCATCGCCTCTGATAATGACCACGTGTACTTTCTCAAGGATTTCAAGTCCCTTAACGGTATCATCAGAAATATCACCATCGACCTCTCAAAAGGCTCAAATAACTTAGGTAAGTAAAAGTCCATGATTCCATCCACCCAACATCCGCCCAGTTCACCCGGATGAACTGGCCACAGAGAGGGAAGTCTGGATGTCTCCCTTTAGGCTGCTGCCCCCATGACCAAGCCTCGGTAAAGCAGCATGAAATGCATGGTTGGAAATGTCCCATAGCAATGATCCAGAAGCACCTCCCACTGGATGAAACGACACAGTCGTGTGTCTTCTCCGTCCCCGCAGGAAACTTCCATGCAGCCTTGAAGATCATTGAGAAGATGAGGAGCTGGTCCAGTGATCCACAACGAGGAAGACAACTGCATTGTTCCTCATGAGTCTGAGCGTTGATTCATGAGGAACACGAATCAC
>NW_024584138.1:0-20934 GCF_018398535.1 Haplochromis burtoni
TCTTTAGTCCTTGGCTTTAAATACAGCATATTAAATGATTGACATCAAACATAAAGTCAATATTTGACCAGGCTCTGAGAAAAGAATAAATATTAGAAAGTTGAACGTATCTTTCAAAGATGGGTATTGGCATTTTATTGGTATCTGGCGCTGTCTCAAAAACTGATCAGCCAAAGATCTGTTGCACTGTCTTCTGGGGGGAAAAAGGGTACTAGCTAGGGCTGGGCGATATATCGAGTTTTTTAAAAATATCGATATATTTTTATACGAGATATAAGATGTGACAATATCGTTTATATCGATATAGTCTATGTTACGTTATAATTATAGTTGTGGAGCCACAAGTTTGCCTCTTTCGTCCACTTTTGTCTTTACGCAACGTTACTCGGCCTCGCCTCTCCTTCACTGAACACAACTCCCCCTCCTCCCCCATCGCTTCACCTGCAGGCAGCGACAAGATGGACACGGCAAATCTCCGTTAACGAGTTACTGCGCATCGCCCCGTGCGTGGGGCTGGACGGCGTCAACGTGTTAACGAGCTAACCACGCTAACGCCATGCACGGCCTGAAATCCTTTCATTTTCTCAAAAATCGACAGTGCGCCTTATGTATGAATTCTGGTTGTGCTTGATGACCGCGAACCAATTTTATGTGGTACACAGCGCTCAGCAATATGTCAAAAAATGTTTTAGTACGACTTTGGTAAGCTATGGAGCTGCACCGGCTTGATGGATTGTCGGAGCATTACGGCTACCGACCGAGGAGCCTCGTAGAGTGATACGTACTGTGCTTCAACGTAATATTACCGTATTGTGTGTGTATAAGGACCATAAATGGCACCTGTTAAGAGACACGGTTATGAAGCGGATTTCAAACTCCAGGCTGTCAGTCACGAACTTGGAAAGAGAGCAGCTGTGAAATCTGTCTTTGTTATTATGCTCAGCGTCTTTTAGTTTACATTTTGACTGCACAATTGTGAGCTCTTTGTTATGCACAAAAACAACATCGTTTTCTTTTATTTATGGAGCATTATTATTTAATAAATGCTCATAATTTATTTTTGAGTAGTTTTTTTCATGTACATCTATGCTGTATGTTAATAAAAGTGCCTGTGTGACATCTGGGACACAGCTTTGACTAAGAACTCTCTTTTTGTTCTTACTTTATGGCTTTAAAAAATATCGAGATATATATCTTATATCGCCATCCAGCTAAAAAATATCGAGATATGAATTTTGGGTCATATCGCCCAGCCCTAGTACTAGCACCTCAAATAGTACCATATAGTACTGCTCCTATTCGTTGTTTTGGCTATAACTGATAATATTAAAAGGAGCGGGGCGCCACATTGACATCATAAACCGTACAGCTTTTGACTTTAGTTTACACATTTATCATTTTAAATTTTTTACATTGATGTACTTTTTTAACAATATAAAAATATTATATATACCCACATAAACTGACACCACTGATGGGCTATGCTATAGGCATGCTTCAAAGCGACTAAATACTGTCACGTCACAGGATGCACATCATTACAAAGCACTCTAAAACCCTTAAAATGTATCGATTAGATGTTAAATAAATTGAAACTGAAAATGCTACGTCCAGATGAAGAGAATCTACTTTTAGGGACTTACACAACACTAACCAAGTATTTTCTGCCTGCGATCCATACAGCATGACCCACAGAGAGAAAGAAGCTTGTGATGAAATGTTCACTTTCCAATACAGTGATGGCATGCTCCTTGAAAACCTTTACAATTACATCATCTGTATGTTTGTGGCCTAATTCCATGAATGTCAGTATGACATCTGGCTCTTTCCATTTCGCTATTAAAGAGCTGTAAACCATATCACTGAGGAATATCACATTGTCGATTTTGATTTTTTTAAGTCTAGGCCAGAGTTTTATGAACAGCCGTTGGGTGATGGCATCAACTTTTTCAGTACAGCAAGGTGAACTGGCATTGTTAATGACACGCGTCACCACCTTCTTGATAGAGGTTTCCACAGATAACCTGTAATTTTCAGCCTCTTCAGCTTCACACAGGGCTGGATTCTGCATAGTGTCGATCAGGTGATTTTTTTTTTTTGTCCCGTTTTGGATCTTTAGCCATCAGAATTGTTGTCTTAAGGCCAAGAAAGATGCCAAGCGGATTTATTTTACCAAGTGGATCATCATGGCCTTGCCATATTGGTCCATTTGATTGACCTTTATTATAATTATGAATTTATTTTATTTTCGGTTGCTACAAACGGGACAGACATGACTGGGGGATAGGACAGGGAGAAAGAATGAAAGAAAGAGAGGGAGAGAAAGAAAACCAAAGGGGAGAAGAGACGGTGAGAAAGGGGGGAAGAAAGAAGAACTGGGTCACTGTATGATCAGGTGATTTTTAATGATATCGACCGTCAGTTTTCTCAACACTGGGTCCTCGTCGTTCAGTAACATCAGTAAATGTTTTTCTTTACAGAATGTTTTCTGACGTAGCTCTTTGTAAATGGCCCTGTCGAGAAGCAGTGGGAATGAGAATCAGCAACCTTACACTGGATGGGGCTCTGATAAATTTGTTAAGCTGTAAGTGGCAGTAAAGTTGTTTTTAAATTTCACAGCTCAGTTTTCTTCTTTTCTTCCTTCTTAGTATTTTTCTCCTCTTTATGGAAGACTGCTCCATCAGGCAGCTTTCTCCACTTCAGATTGACTCCATTCACTCCTTTTTCCTCCAGTTTGTCCTGCAGCTGAAACACAAACAGTAAACATTTTAAAGCCTCCAGGTGACTAAAAACACACAAAAAAGGCTTTTACCTCACACAAAGGCTGCTTCTGACAGCAAAGGTCCTGAAGACTGAAGGATTTATCAAAATTATCAGCTTGATTTCTGACATTATTTTATATCTCAGCATTTAGATAAGGCACAAAATCATATTGCAATATTACAGCGAAGTCCTAACAATATTTTTGTCACTTATAGAACTTGCAGAGACTTGCCTTTGTTAGGAGGTTTGCTTTGACAGCTCTGTCATTCAGATCCACAGACAAGTCCTCCAGATTCAAGCTCATTTTTATTACTGAGAAAGAGAAGACAAAAGAAATCATGACGAGTTTTCAGTTTTATTATTTTTGGGTCTCAAAATTTTTGTTGACCAATAATTTTCATCGGTTTTTAATCAATAACATTTTTTTCTGACAAAAAGAAAACATTACCAAAAAAAACAAAAACAACAAAACAAAAAACTAATGCACAAGGACAAAATTATAATGACACATAAAGTTTGGAAGTGATCCAATCAGAAATAATCTGCAATAAGTTTCGAGTGTCACGATCAGGCCGTGTGCAGGCAGGAATTGGACCCAAATGCAAACTCACAGGAAACAGGACTGAACTCTAAATACAGCTTCATTGCTAACAGAAGACTAAGGCGAGACAAAATAATATAAAACTAAACTGGGAGATTCTAAAGGAACTGACTCATGAGGAAACACACGGCGGGGCTCACAGTCATGAGGGAGGATGCGACACGGAATGGAGGGAGACGTGGACATAAATACACAGAAGTATAACGAGGGACATGGGAACACACAGGGGACACAGCTGACACAGATAATCATAACGAGACAGGCCAGGAGCAAACACAACATGACTCATACTGACGGGAGACTGTCAAAGTTAAACAGGAAGTACACAGAGGCGCCGACAGGAGGGGAGGAGAGAACGCGGGGAGAGCACAGACATAACGGGCTGGGGAAAACGTGGAATAAAACACAAGGAGGAGAAACGAGGCACGGGGACTCACAGATACGTGGGGAAATCGAATAACCTTAACAGAACAACCTAGGGACCCTTAGAATAAACGGTGGACCTAAAACATAATAACATCAAATGAAACACAAAATACCGGGTAGAAGTCCCGGGACCATGACATTGAGGAGTAAGTCTGATTGCCCACTGTAAGCAGTACCACTAACTCCCCTTCTCACAGTTTCTCAAAAAGATATGATAAAATGCTAATGTTTGGAGGAAGAGAAGAGCAGACATATGGACACATTTTGCATCTCATGTAAAAAATGAGATTCTTTGTAAACCCTGTGAAGCAACTCTCAACAGTAAAAACACAGCAAGCTTTAACACTTTATATGTTAGAGAACTAAAACAACTTTTGATTTAGTCTACTGTAATCTTATGATATTTACTCAGTTAAATCTAGACTACCAAAATAATATTGATGCTTAAATTATGACAAAAAATAACTAAATTATCACTAAAACTAAAGCAAAATTTTCTTAACACGTACGTACCTTTTTTCTGAACATTTTCCTTTCCAGGAGCTGGCAGGTTGTCAAAGCAGACAAATGGGATTTTTGTGAAATACTCAGTGAACCTCCATTTTCCTGACCTCTGCAAATCTGCAACACCAAACAATGAGCGAAAAATGCTGGGAATGATTCCAGAGTCATCCCAGTATCTGAATGAGGAGTTGCCACAATCTCTCTGGCGAATTTCAGGATGTGAAATGACGCCTATCCACGCTCGATCCCCATTTGGCAGCAGTATTTGCAACTGACTGTTAGATATCGAATAACTGGGTATGTCTGTGAAGTTCTCCCTGCAGTACCTCAGAGCTCGGAACCAGTCCATGCTTTCATTAACAAGAACATATTGAGGACTCTGCGAAGTTCCTGCAATTAGAAATGGTAGAGGAACAGGTCATGTTGAGTTTTCTGGGTAAATGAAAATGAATCAAAACAGTCTTTATTGGAAAAGACAGTGCTTTGCTATTTTCTCACCATTGTAACAGATGAATGGATGTTCCACTGAGCAGTTGGAATACCACTGTCCACTCACTGAAATGCTTTGACAAAAATAGGAAACTAAGAAAGGTTCACTTTGAATTTGTTTTTTCCAGTTCCAGGAATCATCATCATTCTGAGATGCAGAACGCCGTTGTAAATGAATGTAAACACCAATCCAGACCTCAGAGTTGTAACCAGCAGATGAAGCTGTATTGATAAGTTGGTTCATTTCTTCACTGTTTTCAATGCAGGCCAGGCCTACGTAGTTCTTTCTGCAGTAGCTCTGAGCCTCATACCAAGTAAAAGACTTATTAACAAAGTGGTACCGACGGCATTTGGAGAGGACGAGCCACCCTGTGAGGAAAATATGAATCATGAACATCTCTCAACATGTAAGCTGGCTGTATTACAACATATCAGAGCAATAAGGACTAGCAAAGGGAGACAAAATAAATAACTGACCTGAGAGATACAAGACACCCAGCAGGATCTTCACAATCATCATGCTGCTCTGTGGACTGGAAGAGGAAAGTCTGGCTATGTAACCAAAATGTAGGTACATTGTTATCATCCTCTTTCTACGAAATGCAATTTTTCTGTTTGTCTATGCAAAATGTGTTACAGGAATTCCTTTATTGAAATATTTACTTAACCAAATATTTAGTCAACTTAGTTTGTTGAAAAATGTTCAAAGTTCATATATGAAGCTTAAAGTAAATAAAAGATTTTCAAGTAGAGGGCTTGATGTTTTTCTGTGTTTATTTCCAACAGTACAGTAATTTGTCTTTAAATGTAAAATAATTGAATGCATTTCAGTACCTGTTGTAATAATACTGCTGCAGAGCTAATCTGCTTGATTTTATTACTGTTCCAGAGCCTTAGTGCCCCAGGCTGAAAGGATATGTCCCCTTTTGTCTTCAGTCTTACATAAAGGACAACTAATAGATTTTGAGCTTGTGAGTGAAAATAGCAAGAAGCAGCATGTTTAAAAAAAAGAGTTAAGGGATGTAATCTAGAACTTGTCCATTCAGAGACTTGAATGCAATTTTGAGAATTTTAAAAGGAAATCTAAAATCACCTTGGAGTCAGTGTTAAGAAAATAAAATAGAGGTAATCACTTGTATGGTTTAAAAAAAGGTAATTACAGTTACAATAATCTAGGTGTGATGATACAAATGCATGAGGTTTTTTTTTCTAGTTCAGAAGAGGAGAAATCTAGGTCATCCGTGATTATCAACTTATGCCACTACTGACTGATATTATAAAAACAGTTTTAGAAGCTCATATTCCACTGATTGTCAGTGATTCTCTCTTTTCTTACACCAGTACCTCAGATAAATCATACATTATATCAATCACTTTAAAATATTTTTTCAGATGCTCAAAGGTAACCCCACAATATTATTTAAACAAAAGTTCTAGAAATGAGAATTCAGAGTCATCTGACCCAACCCTAACTATGTGCTTTGTCAAAAAGGAACGTTTTAAGCATAAGTATCTTAAATCTAAACTGCTTCATGGCTGTATGGAAGCTGGTGTAGCTGTCATTGGCTTGAAGTCAGCTGCTCTGACTCTTGACCCGTACTGGACAAATTTCAAAGTGTCCCAGCTTCTTCCAGAGGAACTAAAGGTGGATGCTTCTCACTCGGCATTGACAGCTGAGGTCCACAGACTGACAATTTTCCACAGAGAGAAAATTTCTGAGGTGGATCTGGATCCAATCCAAACAGTAGTAGAAACACGTGGCTTGCAGTGAGCACTATGAGTTACAGGCTAAATTTTTATCTTAGTTTCTTATCTCTCTTGACTGGCTAAAACACATTTGTCCTCTCGCAGCCACCATGGCTAGGATTATATGTTTGAATTGGTGGAAAACACAAAACAGAACTCAATTGACTGCAATCTGCATTTTACCTCACACAAATCTGCATCTGACAGCAAAGATCAGGAGCAGCCATGCCATTGACCTTGGAGGATTTGCAATTTATTAAACAGGTAAAACACACACACACACACACACTTAAAGGAAATAAAAAAATATAAGCTTGTTTTATGACATTCATAAATCAGCATTTGTGTAAGTTGTAACAAGACAAATGTATAAAATAATATAGCTTCTAAACATTTATAGAGCAAAGTATCAATAAGGGAGTGGCTAAAAGTAGCTTTTATCAGAATCTAAACTTGTTATGTAAATTTTATCCCAGCAAAGCCCAAATAAAAACAAAAAATTCAAACCAAGGTAGGAATTGTTAGCAGCATCATTTACATAAACAAAATATTGAAGGAGAGTGAAACCGTAGTGGGTACAGAAGCTTTATACAAAAAACATCACACTACAGTGTTTTCCAAATTCCCCAATGCTAAGGGAGGGAGCTTCAGTGCTTCCTTGACTACCTCCTTTAGCATAAGATCAGTGTTGGGAGTAACAGAATACATGTACTGGCATTACGTATTTAAATGCAAAATATGAGTAACTGTAACTTGTGTTACCGTTTAAAAAGGTGATATTCAGAATACAGTTACTTTGTTGAAATAAATGGATTACACTGCAGTTTCTTCCTGTTTCATATGTTCTTTTCTTGTGTCGGCCAGGGCTGCCCTTTGTGACAGACTGTGTTCATGATTTTTTTACAGATAGAATTTCTAGGCGGAAGGTTTCCACTTGGGCAGTCTCAGAATCTCATTTCTGCTCTTTGCAGATGATGTGGTTCCTTTTGGCTTTATTACGTGATGGCCTCCAGCTCACACTTGAGTGGTTCACAGCCAGTTGTGAAGCAGTGGGAATGAGAATCAGCAACCTTACACTGGATGGGGCTCTGATAAATTTGTTAAGCTGTAAGTGGCAGTAAAGTTGTTTTTAAATTTCACAGCTCAGTTTTCTTCTTTTCTTCCTTCTTAGTATTTGTCTCCTCTTTATGGAAGACTGCTCCATCAGGCAGCTTTCTCCACTCCAGAGTGACTCCATTCAGTCCTTTCTCATTCAGTTTGTCCTGCAGCTGAAACACAAACCATACATATTTTGTAACAGACCTCCAGTGACAAAAAAAATAACAAAAAGATATTTTTACCTCACAAAAATGCTGCTTCTGACAGCAAAAGTTAGGTTATGTTCGACATTGAAGGATTTGCAAATTACCAAACAAGCAATTACTGTCAGTAGTTTGTTCTCCTACACTGATTTATTTCTCAGCATTTTTTTTTATCATTTATCATTTATTGCTCACAAACCTTTCACATCAAAGTACCAACAATACCTTTGTCATTCAGAAAAACTATTCATTTGTAAATGTCAGATTTTCATAAACATTCCTCAGCATTGAAAATGTCATATCTTTTCATATTTACATATTTGTTTAACTCTCACACAGAAGCCCACTCATATGAGCAAGGGTCAACCCAGTGTGAAGACCATCAGTAACCAAAAGTAACAATATCCTAAAACACATCATGTCTTTTACTCATCCTGAATCAAACTGAATATCATCCTTATGAAATCAGACTTGACCTGAGAGCATAATCTAAGGAAAGTATTTACTAAAGTCATGGACCAGGTAAGAAATGGCATTTTCCCACAGAGCTTTATACAGTCAGACCTCTCTTTGCAATCTGAAGTCAATCAATGCAGCCTGATCAGTCAATGAAACATTTTAAGATTGATAAGAAAAAAAATATAAAGTATCTTAAAATATCATTATACTTAAATAATGCTGAAACTGTGTAAAGATGGATTGAAGGACTGGGTACTTCAAAGTGATCACAGTATGCAAATTGTTGAATTATGCGCCTGTAAGCCTCACAGTGCCTAAACCAAAATATAAAGCACACCATGAGGTGATATTTTAAAGTTGGATTGTGGAGACTTGCCTTTTTCAGGAGGTTTGCTTTGACCGCTCCGTCATTCAGATCCACAGAGGAGTCTTCCTGCTTCAGGTTTATTTTTATTACTGAGACACAGAGAACAAACGCAATCATGATTAGTTTCCAGCTTTATTATTTTTCTCAAATCTCAAAACTGTAACTAGGTACCTTTTTTGTGAACATTTGATTTTCTGGGAGCTTTTGTGGTTGTAGGTAGAGGAGCTGGCAGGTTGTCATAGCAGACGAATGGTAGTTTTGTGTCACTGGGCAGTAGCCTCCATTTTCCTGATGTCTTCAAATCTGCAGCACCATACAATGAACCAAAAATACCAAATATTTTTTTATAATCATCCCAGTATCTGAATGATGAGTCGCTGCCATCACTCCAGTAAATGTTAGGATGTGCAATATAGCCTATCCATGCAGAATCATCCTTTGGTGCCAGAGTCTGCATATCACTTGTAGAAAACCAAGCTGGGGTTAGGTCTGTGAAGTTCTTCCTGCAGTACCTCAGAGCTCTGAACCAGTCCATGCTTTCATTCACAACAATAAATTTGCGATTTGGGTAGGTTTCTGCAATTAGAGATTGTATTCAAATAGGTCATTTTGAGTTTTCTTAGAATTAAAATAAATCAAATACAAACAATCTTTATGGGTAAAGAGAATACTTTATTTTCTCACCATTGTAACAGATGAATGGATGTTCCTCTGAACAATTGTTATACCACCGCCATCCATCCATTGAAAGCCTCCCACAAAAATAGTAAACTAAGAAAGGTTCAGTTTTCTTTTCCCAATTCCAGAAATTATCATAGATCTCAGGTGCATGATACCCATATATATTAAAGTAAACACCAATCCAAACCTCAGAGTTGTAACCAGCAGATGAAACTGTATTGATAAGTTGGTTCATTTCTGTAGAGTTTCCAATGCTGGCCAGGCCTACATAGTTCTTTCTGCAGTAGCTTTGAGCCTCATACCAAGTAAAAGACTTGTTAACAAAGTGGTACTGACGGCATTTGGAGAGGACGAGCCACCCTGTGAGGAAAATATTATAATGAACCTCTTTGGACATATGAGATGGCTGTTTTTAATAGTATTTCATAGCAATAAGCACTGCGACAAAAAGAAAATTCACTAACCTGAGAGATACAAGACACCCAGCAGGATCTTCATAGTCATCATACTGCTCTGTGGACTGTAAGAGGAAACTGTCTTTCTAATAGAAAAGTAGGGAAATTCCACTTTGCTTTATGTTCCTGTTTCTGAAAAATCCCATTGGTCCATTGATTTGTTTATGCCAAAAGTTTTACTTATAAACATGTATGTACACCACCATCACCCAGGTTTATCACACATAAATGTGTGATAAAAATGAAGAGGTAACTGTGAAATATAAAATAATGAGCTATATAAGCATTTAAGATAAAAAATTTTAAATAAAATTCTAACACCAGCCACCAGGTAGGACATCATTATGTATCAACTGGCCCAAACGTCGTCAGTCTGTGGCTCACTAACAGCATGCAGATCTTTCACCCCTCAGCAGTGACTTTGGATAAGAAAAATAAAACTAAGAAAATGTTAAATGTTACAATTCAGCTGTATACTGTGTTGACCGCCTCTTTTATGTGGAGGGGCAAAGGGGGGGTTAGAGGTCTGGGCAGGGTGGCACATACTTCTTCAGTGAAGCATGTGAAAATCTCGTAGATGTAAATGGAATCAACAAAATAGCCACAAAACAAATGAAAACATGTCTTGTATCATTATCTCTTCTAAGAAAACAAAGACAATGTGATTTTATACAAGTTTAAAGTAGAAAAACTTCACTCAGACCCTGCAGTACTCACTGGCAAACTCACTGGGTTTCTACAGTTCTACAGCAGGGGAGCTTAAAATTATTATGGCCATATTAGGGTGTTTGTGTGTGTGTTGAATAAATTTTTCAAACTTTAACTTAGTCATCTTCTCTCAAAGAAAAAAAGAACCTAACAAGTGCAATACCTCTTTTTCTCTGGACTGTTTACCTGTATTGCAAATATCAGTATCAATACAATCCTGGACTACCAAAATCTTCAAATGTGTTTTTAAGATCCATATTCAGTTTTATTTGTCTGTCAAAGTGTCAGAGAACATGAAATTTATCTCATTCTAGTATGGACAGTTTTCTGCTGAGGATCTGATTATTCATCTGTGATGTGCAGCCTGAATGAAGCATCTTTAATCAGCATGGCTTCACACTAAGTGATCTGTATTGGGTGGGCGCACAAAATATCTCTCATATCTCTCTCTCATGAGAAGGAACCTCTGAGAATCAGTGAGTTTCCCTTTACTAATGACAAATCCAAACAGGCAGAACTGCTCTCTGCACCACAAGAAAATGCAATTATGCAGCGTATCAAGTAATTTAAGATAGTTACTGCTGGAGATCTGCTAGAACAATGAACTGTTCTTCATCCTCAACTCAAATGTCATCTGTGATTTTCTCTTCAAAGATTTGCTGCAGCTCCACAGTAAGCACAAAAAGCCATCGTGGTGAAACAGTCTGCTTATTTTTAGCTGCTACAGACTGTCAGGTTTATACGATTTTAAGGTTTAAGATGAAAGTTGACTAGTTTTCTAGTCTTGCTGGATTAACTCACATTTCAGTGATAAGGAAACTAGTTCAAACCTCTGCACTGTGGTAGCTCTAAACCATTATCTTTATTGCCAATAGATACCACTTAATCCTACACACTCGTCTTTTAAAGCCACACCAATTGTAACGTGAGGGTTCACTAGATGGTTTGGAATCTCTCTGAATAATTAGGATTTATGAGACGGATAACTTTACATCTACACTTTACACCAATTTATTAATGAGGGCACCAAAACAAGCTGTGAAGAACTTCATGAAAATGCTAATGTTTTGAGTTCAGTCATGTTTGTATCCACCTGAATATAATTTGCATAACATAACACTCAGTAATTTGATCAGTTTTTATACAGAAATCCAGATAATTGCATCTTTATTCATGTTGGTTTCGTCTAATGACTTTCATGAGCTTTACAGGTTTCTTAGTTCTCTCTGTATAGCAGCTTGCTTCGATGAGTTACTGTTTGGCAAAAAGTCTTCAAGATTGTGGTTAATGAGCTTACAACTTTACTGTGTTCTCAATGCAAACGTGGACAACTTTAGGCTGCCTTGTGATCTGCTTTTCAGATTAATTTTACAGATTAAATATAAATGTCTAAAAGTTCAAACAGACAGCAGAACTAAGAAGGTTGGCAATGCTCACTGGATGCACTACTCTTAGAGGTGTCAGAGCAGAAGAAAAGAAAACAGAAAAGGAAACAGTAGTTGGTCAAAATGCTGAAGAAGAAAATATATAAGAAGCAGGGATGGAAATCACCACTTCCTGTCAGGATTTTCAGAGTAAAAACAGAATGCTTAGATTTTTAAACCGGCCATCAGCTTCAGCTTCTTAATCAAATTTAGCAGCTGTCCTTAAAGTAGACCTATTCTGGTAATTTCTGCTGCATGTGAGTGATTGATGAGCTGTATTAGCATCTATATAGACATGCTATACAGTAGATGTGTGTTACTGCAGAGGTACGTTCTTATCAATAGTTTCTCGTGAGGTTTGCATGTTAAAATCAGCACTTGTATAGATTTCTTTTTATCGCACACAGTTTGACTCATCACATGATCAACAGCAAAGTTGAAACTGACACCTGCCCTAATAGTCCATCAGCACAACATCAAGGAAGAACAACAGTAGAAACTGCATGTCTTTCAATTTTCTGTAGCATAATGCATCAAGGGGTTATAAAGTTGTTGTACAGTTAGTGATTAACTGTACTGAAAACTCTGAAAATGTGAAGACTTTTCAGAAGACAATAATTGCTTACATTCACACCTGCAGCCAATTAACCAGTTGAACTCTAACCTTCTGGAGCTTCTTCACTAGGAGAGGTTTAAATGTAGATAGTAGGCTGTTTGCTGTGTATTTTCCATCAAGGAGACATAATACCCAGTATCCAGTCTGTATTTGTCCTTTTCTCCCAACTGACTCCTTTATCATGCCATGGGCGTAGCTGGACTGGCCATCGATGGTGATTTTTCGTATTTATGGGCCAATGGGGTTTTTTTTTGTTTGTTTGTTTGTTTGTGATGCTATAAACAATGAAAGGTGGTGGATTGCCCAGATGCTGGCAGATGTGTAAAAATAACTCAGTTGTTTGGTGGTGGCTAACGCGGCGCTACACCAGAGGCCAGCAGGTGGATGAGGGAAAGGGGAGGCAGGAGGAGGAGAGACCTGAGGCGGCCGCAGGTCCGAGTGTCAGGTGAACTGAACTTCAGGTAAGAAGTTCAATTCAATTCAATTTTATTTATATAGCGCCAAATCACAACAAAAGTCGCCTCAAGTTATGACCTGCAGTCTATCTGGGTCAGATATAAACTGAGTTTAGGTGTAGTTTATTTTCATTGTGCTAACTTTTTACAGTCAGTTACAATAACTTGTACTACGTACTAGCTAGCATGACGGGATTTCTATACAGCTGGGTGGGTGCTATGATGTTACTGATAGTGAACTTTATTTTATTCATAAGGTTAGTTAGTAGAGTTGCCAACCGTCCCGTAAAAACGGAATCGTCCCGTATTCAGAGAAAATATTCCGTGTTTCGTATTGAGGTTAAAAGGAAGCAATTTGTCCCATACTTCAGCTAGAATCAAACAAAGACACAAAGCTGGAGTTATTCTGCGTCTTTATGCTGCAGCTGCCTCTTCTTCATTCATTCTCTCCCCTCCCTCTCCTGTTGCTACTTCAACCATGAAACTGATCAATGATCAGCTGATCGGCTTTTCGCTGTTGCTTGTTTATCGCACACTTTGCGCCAGAAAGAAGAAAACAGTGGATGTCGCGCTAAACAACAGCAGCACATTTAAGCGTGATCAGCTGTTGTTAGAATTGATTTAATATTACTTTCTAGTATCAGCTGATGTTTGCTGGAGCCACAGCTGTAAAAGCTGCTGGTCGTGATGTCAGTTTGTATATGTGGTGAGAGGGAAACATGAAGATGAAACCAGGAGATGTCCTTACTGAATCATCAGAGCTGAACAGGTGATGGAGAAACAGGTTTACCTTTAGGTGACATGAATGAGTTGAAGGGAAGTTATGAACTGTTTCTGAGAGACAAATAACACCAGGATCCTTTGTAGCTGACAGCTGGTAACTGTGCAGGGGCGGCTCTAGCACAGTTTTGCCTGGGGGGCCATGTAGGGCATTAACAGGGAAAGGGGGGCACAAAGAAATACTTTTCTTTCTTATTCTCATTTAAAATGTCTAGTTTTTAATAAATAAGTTCCTGAATCTTACAACCAAAGTTTTTATCTGATGTAAAATGTATAGAAATCATACATATACCAACAAGACTGTACATCACTGTCACAACAGCGTTTGTTTTCATTCAAAGGCTTTATGGTTTTTCCTATAATACCTAGTGGGCCGGTCTCTAGTTAAAATGCCCGGGCTGATTTTTTGTCCCAGTCCAGCCCTGGCCAAGGGGCCAGAATTTATCCTTCTGAACCCCAACATCCCAGCAGATGTTGTTGGTCAGGATGCCCAGGTGTTGGGCTGCAGACCAGCTGTGGATCCTCCAGCAGAGGGCACTAATGGACTCTGTTCAGTGTGGCATGTACTTCTTTAGCTCTCAGATAGTCATCTGTGGGTCTGATTGTTTCTGAGAGAACTACTATCTCTGCTCAGAGCCTCAACCTTTTCCTTTATCTTCTTACTTTTTTTTGCTTCTCTTTGTCCTCTAGAAGAGTTATTCTTGCCAATTTTCTGTCTCCTCTTGTAAAAACTGGCAAAACATCTTAAACTGCTTCTTAATTTGCTCTTGAATGTATCATTTCACCACTATGGAGTGTCACAATAAGAAAAACCTGTGCAGTCAGTGCTCACAGCCACTCACAATGGCAACATGATCAGATTTCCCTCATTGCTGTTAATACGACTAACGCAGAGAGATTAGACAGGGAGAGACAAAAGCACCACTCAAATTAAAACAGGAAACAAAACAATATCACAAGGACTACAATTCAACATCTCAACTCAAAGAACAGCACCATGACTGGAAAACTGTATGACCTGTGGTCACAGTCACAGTGTTTCATAGATCACTGATCTCAGTGAGTAATGCTGTGCAGAATGTGTTTGTCACCTAAAGACTGACTTTATGAACTGTCTGACTTCAACAAATGTTAAAATGGCATTATATACAAAAATTACATCTTTAATTGAATATACTTCACATGTCTTTGAATTAAGATGTGTGGGAGTATCACACACACACACACAAACACACACACATATCTCTCTTTCTCTCTCTCTCTCTCTCTCTCCATATATATATATATATTTATTTATTTATTTAAAATTGTATTTTGAAATTTTTCCTTGTAATATTTATGTTTCTAATTTAGAGTAAAAATGTGTTGATATGTGGTTAAGTTGTGACCCTACATGTAGCAGAGAGTGTCTGAGGTTGAGAGGAAGTGAGCTGCTTTGAAATGTGTGCATGTAGCTCTACAGGTGCTGCACCTCAGCGTATTTCTGTTGTGAGACGTCTTTGTTTCTCAGCTGCACATAGTCTGATGGAAATATTTTTTTTCCTTTGTTTGGATTCTTTGCTTTAATTTCTCTCATATTATTATAATTTCTCTCAAATTTAACAAATAATTGTAAAACTTTTCAAAGTAATCACTAATGAAAATAAACAGGTTTTAATCCTCTAATTGATTAGATACTGCAGCATCACACAAGTAATATGCAATGCTTCTACTATTTTATGCACATTTGTAGGTATCTTGCATATTTTTGAAAGCAATTAAAATTTCATTTTATTCAAATCCCCACTAATGAAAATAATCAGTTGCAGATAAACAGGTTTTAACACACCAGCTGATTAGATACCACAGTAGCGCACAAGTATATGAAACACTGACAATTTTATATTTGATCCTCGTGTGGGTGAAAACTATCCTTCCTTTCTTTTTTCTCTGACAGATATTATTTTTTAAATAACATTGTTTTTATTCCATTGCAGGCCGTTTCAGTGCTCACATTAATGAACATCACATCAGGCACACAACAAGGTCTTAAGCATAAGAAAAGTGTGCAGACTGCATGCAGAAAGGCTCTGCCCTGGTTAAAACCCCACTGCTGTGAGTAAACAGTGCAAAAGAAATTTTACTTTAATTTCTGTTCCCATCACAGAACAAGATAGACCCATCTGTGCCTTCAAAAGCTGCTGCACATCAGATAGGTGAGCTGTTTGAATTGTTTTCTGATATGTGTGTTAGTTTCCCTTTTAAAAGCTTTACAGTAAATATAAGACATGTCTAATATGTTACATTTCTAGAGTGAGTTTGATTTAAAGTAAGTAATGTGAAGCCAAGTAACTTGGTCACATAATTTTAAATCAACATTGCCTTCTGCTCGATCGTATAGGACATACTTTCAAGACATACTTTTTCTAAAGCTTATTTTTTAAAAAGTAATGGCCTTGTTTGAACTTGGTTGAACATAAATATCTCAAAAACTATTAAAGATAAAAGCCTGAAATTTTCACTATTTTTTCTTACTATCACAACGAATCATTAACTGTAATTTGGGAAATATACATTAAAAAATGTCTAAAAACTTTGCTAGGAAAAATACGAAAAAATAAAAGTCCAGCACTTGAACAAATTTCAATGAAATGCTATTTTCATTCAACTTTCATGTTGGATTAAGCAATTTTGACAAATTGCACCTCTAAAACAAAAATATCAGCACATAGCTCAAAATGAACACAACAAAATTATGGAGTTTCCAGGTGATGCTCCAGAATTAATTGTAATTAAAAAACAAATGTTTTGGTGTGTTGCAATATTGTTTCTACGAGTTGCCATCAGGAGACGGCAACTCCTGAAACTACAACTGAAAGGAAAATAACCTTTTTTCATTATATGTTCATTCACAGATAAGTCTAGCTAGCTAGCTAGCTAGTTTTTATAAATAAACAAATAATTTAATAAATAAAACAAGCAATGAACAAACAATCAAACAAATAAAAAAAGAGCTTAATAACATTTTGGTCAAACACTTCTTTAAATCAAAGCCTTCAACTCTGGCATTCAGCAGAAAATCAGAAATAAATACAACACGCACAACCTGTGTCGAAAATGCTGGTTATGATTTTAAGGTTAATGTGCAGCCCTGTGCACTTATGCAAATGTTATGTAGAAACTGGCAATAATGAAAATAATGTTGCAAAGTAATTAAATGAGGTTTTAGACTAGTAAAAGTCACAATCTATCTTAGATTAAATATTTTATTAGATACCACAGTAGCGCATGTTTATTTAGTCTCTAAAGGTAATTACAGAGAATTTCTTATAAAAAAAAAATAAACTACATTTTTACACCTAGGAAAATTTTGAAGGTGTTTGTAATTTACTATGTTTTTTTTATTGGTCTTGATGTCAAATGTTAAGTATGGAAAGCCATCATTTTAAATTATAAGCCATAAATATATCTGAATTATTGAGAAGGAGAGATATTACTTTGTTTACTCCAAATGTTTTTATTAACTTTTTTTTTTCACTACTATGTTATGTTTTCTACTGGCAAGTATTTGGCTTGAACTAAATGAGAAATTACTTCCCGATGAAGGCAGGCAGCTCAAACAGCCTGCTTGGTGGTTTTTCATCTCTACTGTATCTAGGTGTCAGTTCTTTTGTAAGAATAAGCAGCAGATTTATTTATTTTAAAAACAAAACTGTGAGTAAGGCTAAATCCTGATACAGCTATTCACACAGCATTAAAAGACTTGCAAACAGAAGCAGTAGGACTTTACATAGGTTGATGAACCTCCGAAACGAAGAAGCATGAACATGGACACGCAACCAGAAAACAGTTAATAAGAATCATGTGAGAAAGTGCTACTGTTGTACTGCAAAAGAAAAACACAAACAAACAAACAAACAAACAAACAAACAGAAACACCTATTCTGTGTGTTTATTGTGGTTTGAGAGATAACCACTGCAACTAGAAGAGCTGCAGCATCACCTGCACCTGCTCAACAAGCACAGTGCATGAGTCATATTTGTCATGGGTGTTACGACTTTAATCTGGAAACCTGAAAGATGTTTTATTACAAACTGCAAAGACTATTTATTTTTCTATCAGAACAAAAGGAATAGTAAGTTAAAATGCACTCAGTGCACACCAGAGGTGGAAAGTAACAAAGTAAAAATACTTTGCTAATGTATTTAAGGATTTTCAGGTCACTTAAGTGTTTTAATAGCAAGAGAGAGCTAACTTCACTCAGAGATGGAGAAAGATAAGACAGATGTGACAGGAGAGGAAAGAAGGGAGCTTAGATTTAAAGGTAAGGACCACTCAGTGGGATTTGATAAACAGGTTAGTTTGCTGTACTGTGATGGATTTAAAGTAAAGAACAGTGTGTGACTCGTGCACAGTGGCCTTGGTGCTCATGATCAGAGTGAGGTTACATCACGCATAGAAGAGATTAATTTGAAGTTAAACTGATGATGCTGAGATTCATTCACTGAATTCCACCTTTATACTGTTTAGTATAAACCCCTGTAAACCCCTGAATGTCTAAAATTCTAAAATTCACATATACCTCTGTCCTGGTCCTGTTAGTTTAACTGCTTGGTTAACATTTATATTTAAAACAATGACAGACATTTCTTGTAGTCCAGTTATTGCAACAAAAAACTGACATAAAATGACAAAAACCAAAACAAGATGCTGTGCTCTGATACAGAGTTTGGGAACAGTTTACCAGCTTTCAGACAACTGTGACCTGAATGAACACAGTATTATTCAGTCCTTTGGTAATAAGTCTAGTAGTATATGTAGTGCGTACTTCACACCAAACATTACCAAGAAGTTCCATCAGCAGTTTTTGGGAGACCTCCACAAAGTCACTTCGAATCACTTTCACAGGCTGGTGATGAACTGGGTCGTTACCATGGAGCCAGGGCTGCTGCATCGTCTCAGATCTGGCTCAACAGACTCGCCCTGAATGAATGAGAGAGTGTGATCATAAACTAATCCACTAATCCATAGGATGATTTTATGACAAATCATCTCTCCAATTTATTATAATCGTCTTCATCAGAAACGTGGTTTGTAGTAGTTGTGACCCAGAAGATTCTGCAAATCATAATAATACTTTTATGTCGTTAAGCATCACCCAGAAACTTTTGGTGTGTAGGAGATATGTTTGAAAGATATGTATTATTTTACTTATAACGCTCTATTTTTCTAGTTGTTTTGAGAACAAACAAATGTCAGTTTGAGGTTCATGTAATCTCTTTTTATTGTGAAAATTTCAGCCAAAACCTTTGCTGTATTACCTGTACTACATGTATTACATGTATTGGGAGCCTTCTTTTTGAAAAAAGTAATCAGTTGAATAAGACAGTTGTCAAGTTCGGCGCAGAACCTGTTGGGCATGCTTTGTTTGAACCCCTTTGAAGGTTGGAGCTCACAATAGACCAACATTGGGGAAAACCAGTCCAATACAGCAAAACTACTTAGTCTGTGCAAATTTAATTGAAATATGATAAAGTGACAGTTATGGCTTTTCTCCATACAATGATATCTGTAAGGGATACTGTGAGTTTTAAAAAATAAATAAAAGCAAAAAGACTAAAAACAAAAACAATTTGTTAAACTTTGTGCATAATGTTAGTACAAGAAACTGTGAGAAACTGATAAAAGACAAGGACATAAAACTTTTACTCTATTGTCTTATCTCAGAATCTAAATCAATCCAGCTGTTATGTCAGACTAAGGACTAACATCTTTTATGTTTGCAGTCAAATTGACCCCAGGAATCAAAACCTTACAAAGATGTCTGCCATTTCATTTAAATAAATCAGTAAAACTGAATGACATTTTTTTAAGTAGCAGGTACTTATTATCCGAAATAGTTGAAGTTGTCAAAAAGTATTTATTTGGGTTATATAAAAAAGTTTTTTAGGTTGGTAGCATTATTTTCAAAAAATGAAGTTGACATTACTTCATTTATTTAAGTATTTTGAGCGTTTGGGTTTACAGTGTGGAAAAGATGCCTGGTTGCTGAAATCTGACGGTCTTATCTCTCTAACGGGTTAAGTTGCGACCCTGCATGTGGCAGAGAGTGTCTGACGTTGAGAGGTAGTGAGCTGTTTTGCAGTGTGTGCATACATCTCTACAGGTGTCCCTGCCCCCTCAAGGTATTTCTCTAGTGAGATTTCTCTTGATTCAACCACAGTTCTTGTTTCTGTTAATTGGGGGACTTCTCTATCACATAGCACATCTCTATCTATTTTCATTGCAGGAATGGGGGACACTGGTGATGATCTGGATGTTGCATACTCCTCAGTGCCCCAGAATCCAGATGAGCAGCAAAAGGGCAGCAAAATGTCACAAATGCTGCTATGGGTGGTGCTGACTGTAGTTATGTACGGCATTGCTGCAGAGGCTTTTTTCATTTACCACCTCTACCATCATAAATCTGTGAGTATCACATCAGTTTTTTATTCTTTTGTCTTAGAGTTTCAGAAGTTTGTTTCTTCATATAGAAACTGACTTCACAAATACTTAAAATAGTTTAAGGTAATCATTAATGAAAATAAACACGTTTTAATGTGGTAACTGATTACATTAGATACTGCAGTAGCACACAAATAATATGCAACACTTTTGTAGGTATTTGGCAATTTAAAAGCAATTTAATTTTATTAAATTCCCTTTGACGACTAATGAAAATAATCAGTTGCAGGTTTTAACACATCAGCTGATTCAATACTACAGTAATATGAAACACTTGTACTATTTTATATTTGATTCTCGTATGGGTGAAAGCTATCCTTCCTTTTGGTCTGACAGATATTATCTTTTAAAAATATCTTTTTCCTATTCCAGGCCGTTTTGAACATCACATCAGGTAAACAACAAGCTCTTTGATTATATTTAATATTAACCTTTACACGTGGACCTCTTGTCCTGATCACAGATAGGCAGCACTGACCTACTGGGGATAGTTTACAGAATAACAGCTGCTTACCCAAGCATGATAAGAGCGTGCAGACTGCACGCTGAAAGGCTCTGCCCTGGTTAAAACTGCAATCCTGTGGAAAATAAATTATTTTAATTTCTGTTCCCATCTCAGAACAAGATAGATCCAGCTGTGTTCCGCCTTCAAAAGTGGCTGCACATCTGACAGGT